>NC_031799.1:4458058-4462569 GCF_001522545.3 Parus major | reverse complement strand
TTCTTTTTCTTTTTCTTTTTCTTTTTCTTTTTCTTTTTCTTTTTCTTTTTCTTTTTCTTTTTCTTTTTCTTTTTCTTTTTCTTTTCCTTTTCCTTTTCCTTTTCCTTTTCTTTTTTCTTTTTTCTTTTTTCTTTTTCCTTTGCTTTTGCTTTTGCTTTTGCTTTCACTTTTTCTTTTGCTTTTTTGTTTTTAATAAATGACACATATCAAATTTTGGGATCCTGAAGAGCTGAAATCAGTAGAATTTTGCTTCTTGTATCACTAATTATGAAATCAAATTGTCCACTTTTCTCACAGCAGCTGTATACATATATAACCACAAAAGTGCTCGAGAAAAATAGTCTTGCAGAGAAGAAGGAGTCAGTCTCAGTGACATTTTGTGATAAAAAGAAATGTAGAGGATTAGAGAGAGAGGTAAGAACACAGAGACAATCACCACCCAAAGACAGATAAGAGGAAGTTCAGCCCCTGAGAATTGTATTTTAGTGCTATTGTGTGCAGCCCTTAAGACCAGAGTTCCTGAGAAATTATCTCAGTCTCTCAAATCTAACAGCAAGACTTCACAGAATACAGTTTAGGCCCTGGAGAAATCATGTAAGCTGTGTTTAAATATTAAACAGTTTAAAGAGTGGATCTCTTCTAACCTGTAGTGGCTCTTTAGGGAGAATCCACATCAGGAGCATAGTGGGTAAATCGAGGGGGAAAGTGTTTTTTGGCAGTAGGAGGAGAGAAATACCTGGAGCACTCTTCAACTGTTGTATGACATAACTAAAATGATTGCATTTATTACTAGTGTTAATACTGAAATATTGTTTCCTAAACAGGGATAAGCAGCTGTATTTTTAAACTTATTTATGAAATAACATTGTCTAGAAAGTTGTTGCATAGGGAAACATAGTTTTTTGATATAGATGTTTGTCCAGGATTGTCAGTATGTGTGTGAATTAATGTTTGTGTGAGTGTGTTCCTGGTTACAGTCAAATTCTAGGGGGTAGATTTTTCTAAAAGATGGATATACATTTCAGAGTGCTTGTCTTTTCCACCCTTCTACCTTATAAAAACATGTTTTTTGCAATAAAAACACACACACAAAAAAAAAAAAACACCCTGAAAATTATAAACTCAGCCTGGTTCCACTTGCAAAAGTGCTAAAAATATATATTTTGAGAACTTAAAAAATTTGGAAACATGCTTCAATGCATCCAATTCCATGTAATATTCAGGATATTCTGTGTAGCTCTGGCTGTCAATAAAGACAACATAGATTCGTCAAAGTGGAGAAAAGCTAATACAGTCATTATTAGTTCCCTATATTATGTTTAAAAACACTCTTTTAGAGAAAGTAATGTCACAACTGGTACAATAAAAAGTCATTCATCATGTTAATAGCCCCATCAGAAACAATGTGTAATCTGTACCTCAGGCAGGTGGGCAAATCTAAGATCAGACAGACAGAAATGCAAATTCAGTTCTTACTCTTGGATCACTTTCCTTTGGGATCTTAAGTGGGTTGCTCACTCTGTCACTCAAGAGTACTTAGATCTAGAGAAGATAACCTGGTCTGAAATTTGTTGGTAAAACATTGCCCATGAACAGACTGTCAAATCATGTATTTTGGGGTAGCTAATTATACCCCCAAATACTTTAGCATGTGGCTAATTCTGAATCCATAAAGGGTCCCATTGCAACCAACATCTGAGTGCCTTTTGGAATTAGAAACTTATGGAACATCTTAAATTAGGGGGAAAAAAAAACCTCTTTGAAATCCTCCCTTCATTTCAGAATCTTCCCCAATGAACCAAATGCTTTGCTTATCTGAACTCTGGCTTGTAAAGTAAACTGATGTCTCAGTTTCAATGCATTTGACCTTGATGACAACTTTGATGTTAAACTTTGCAGAGCTAAATGGACTCCTGTGACTGTGCTGTTAAACCTTACATAAATTGCACAGAGAACACGGAAAAAATAAAAATAATTTAAAACATAACCTAAGAAAGAGAAAATAAAAAGAAAAAGCCATAAGTTGGCATGTTTTCCTGAATTTGGGCCATATTCAAGCACAGATCACTGCCACATGCCACTGTGCCATCCAGTCCCCTACTCACACAACTACTGCAAATGGTATCATTTTGCAACTAATTTACTCGCTTAGTTTTGGCCATTAGTCATTCCCAATATCCTCAATCTGCAGGTAATTTTCCACATTATTAGTTACCCACCTGTCTTATTAAACTGGACTTTCTGAAACCCTGTGTGTCTACATTTTCTGCACCTTTAGATCAAGCAAATAATTGCCTGTACCTGGATGGAAGGATTTAATAGGAAGATTATAGTTGATTCCAAAAGTTAATAACTATAACATCTGGTTTCTCTTTTTAACATTTAAATGATAAATTCAGTGTTCAAGAAGAAAGGAGAAAAAAAAGTGAGAACACAGAAGTATGAAATGTTCTTATCATTTGTAGGACAAGTTAAATTTAGATGGGCAGAAGGCAGGTTTTACTCTTTCCCCCTTAATGTTCCACCACCTTGACCCAAAGGGACCAATCTTTATCACATTAATAGAAGGAATTTCTCAATACTGGGACAAGACTTGTCTCCTTTATCACCAAGAATGCCAAGTGAGCTGCATTATGCAAAATCTTGGTTATCTTTCGCTGCTCTTTATGATAGACTATGGCTGTTCTGAGATGCCTCAACTAATTTCCATTCAGACCTCTATAAAACCATCTGCATGGGAAGAGATTTAAATATTGCTGGGTAAAACTGGGAACTTTATTTTCCCCAATCAATTCTGAAAAGACTGGGGGGAAAGAGAGAAAGTGAGAATGAAGAAGGGACAGGAACCTGGGGTCTTGCTGCCTGGACCTGAGATGCTCAGAGTTGCACTGGCAGCCGTCCACAGGCACAAGTGCTAAATTTGTTTTGCATATAAATTGACACACTTTAAAAAGATGCATACATCTTTAGCAGATGCATTTTCCTTGGTAGGCAAATAAAAACATGCTTGTTGCTTAAGTTCACCTGCAATGAAAACAAAATGCCCAAGAGCTATTTAAGAGGAATAGCAGACTTGAGCTCCAGCCTGCAAGACTCATTAGTCTTTATGGATTCCACATCCAAATCTAAGTGTCAAAGACCTGATGACCACCCAGGGGAGAAAGTCATTTCAAAAAGAGATGAGTATCTAGGCACATAGTGGGTAGTGTAATTAACCTGCCCAGGTGAAACTCTCCTTGGGGAAACATTTAATCCTCAAGTCTTCAAGAATCACTGAATATGGTAGTAGCAGAAATGGAAGGAGCTGTCCTAGTCCTGTTACTTCATCTAGGGTTTAAAATAGTATCTCCTTTTAGTTTTTTTGTGTTTTTTGGTTTTTTTTTTCCCAAAAATGCCCAGATTTACCAAATTCACTTGGAAACACTCTGGATCTTCAGTAAACTCTGATATGGAAGAAAGATGTTCTTTCTTTGCTTTGAACCTTCTTTATGAAAGCTGGGATTGAGAAGTCTCCCTTACAGAGATCTGAGCACAGAAATTAATACAAATTATTCTTTCCCAAACCTACTATGTGGACTGGGATGCTTCTTTATATTTTATCTGTGGCAAAACATATTTCCTGAATTCTATCCCAGTGGAAGGACTTGAAACTAAACCTCTTGTTTCATCCACCCAACACTCAGAAGTTTCTTCATATGAAGATATGATAAAGAGCATATTGATAGAGATGGGTGTTCCTGAAACCAACAATACTGTTTTAATATACAAGGTGCATGACCATTTTCTGGCCCAACTGAAATCTATGACAGGAAGCCTGTCAACTTCATCACTGGATTTACCAATAGATGTCTTTGCTCCAGTCACTTCCCTGCATGTTCAATGTGTTATTGCTTGAGAAACAGCTACTTTGGATTTAAACAACTGAAAATATAATTTCAGTATGTTGGCAGAATTGCATCACCAGCTCTACTGCTGAGGAGTTTGCTGTGCTGATTTTGTGTCTTTTCTTAATTCTCGCCTTATTCCACAAATAAACCAAACAAGTCTGTCCTACGGTCCTGTTATGACGTTACATGAAATCCTGTTGTCATTCTAACCAACAGTAAAATTCATATTCAGACAGTTTGAGCTAGAATTGATATCTCTAAAAACATGTCCATATAAACCTGGATTTATATACTTTTGCCAGAAGTTCAAATATTTTTCTCCTTATATAAACTGAAACTTGATAGCTGTAAAATGGACATAAAGCTAATAAACTGCTTCGTGAGTGTTCAGTGACTGCTATTTATTTTTTTTTTCTCAAGAAGGAAAAGAAACAATTCATATTGTCATTTATATTTATATTTATATTTACATGGTACTCTAAGCTGCTTAATTAATGAATCTATAAATTTCTGTGTTTGCCTTTCTCCCTCCCTACCATCTGTCCTCCCCTCCAACATCACTTTTTTCCTTTCTAAGTAAAGTCCACATGTAATTTTCTGTAATCAAAGAAAACCTTAAGCAGC
>NC_031799.1:4395689-4457978 GCF_001522545.3 Parus major | reverse complement strand
CCCTTAATTCCTTCCACACTTCCACAACTCTTCCCTTCCTTCCACACTTCTTTCTTTTTCTCTCACTTTTTCTCTCTTTCATGTTGTTTGGGTGTTGTTGTTTATATGTTTTTCCTTTTATAACATAGGCACAGAAGAAACAGAATTATTAAGAAAAATAGTTTTATGTTATTAAATTATTGGTCCAGACAATAATCTGGTCACACTAAACTTTTGGTTTTTGAAAACCAAAACAGTGAATTCAGACTATCACTACCACAAAGTGTCAGTTGAAATCTTTGAACTTTCAAGTCACGATCATAGCAAGGAAAATTTTTTTGGACATTAAACTTGTAAATTTGGAGTAGAATTGTCATAATTTACTGGAAATTTCAGGACGTTATTAACAGATGCTGGTATCTTGCTACATGGAAATTGTAATACTTTGCCCATGACTAAATAAAAATTGTTTTACTGTCAGTTGCTTTCTACTTTTACATGATAGAGTATATTCAAAAGGATGAAAAAGGTCAGTGTTTCAATTGACACAAGAAGGAGACCATACAGAAATCAACTGGAAAATGTTCCTGGTACAGGATGCTGTCCTTAGCACTAACACTTGTCATAAAAAAAGCAAATCCTACATATAAATTTCCAGAATAAAAATTAAGCATCCCTATTCTTGGTTCTGATTTGTATAATACAGTATTCTACACATTTGTGACTTTCGGAAACAAATGTTCAGCGTGAAAGCTTTTCTGTGACTTCATCAGTGTCTGAAAGCAGCTAAAACCAAAAAATGTCATCTGGACAATGATATTGGGAAATCTAATTAACATTAAATTAGGCTGAGATTATATATCATAAGCAATTAGAATAGGGCTTTGAAAAGTACTGTCTCTCTCTGATGCTTTCAAACCTTTCAGTGTTAATATTCCAATAAAAATGCTATTTGCCCCCACAGGTTTCATAAAGAATGAATTTTTGATTACTCAATCTGGTTGATCAGACTAACTTTATTAGAGTTGTTTGTTTTTTTTTTTTTACTTTCCAAACTTCAGCCATTTATTTCCCTCGCTCTCCCTCTCTAAGAACTTCAACAAACACTGCATTTACTCCCCCGCCCTGCAAATGGCAAAAGAAAGTTACCTTTTATTTATGAGTGATCATTTTTCCCGTCTATATTTTGACAAATAACATGGCAGAAAATGATTAAGGGTCTCATTTTGCAATGTGACTTGTATGTTATTTATTGTTAAAATAAAAGTCACTTTGTGGATTGAAGTTTTTAATCATTTTTCCACTCTGTCAGGAAATAGTTTTGTCAAAAAGTGATGATATTTGACAGTGCTGTTTTTTAATGACAGGTACAATCCTGATAAGGAGTTTATCAGTAATTATTTCACTGTAGTATAATTACATAGATAAACTATTATCTAGTTATTTTCCATTTAAATGATCTTCCTTTTTCCCATGTTATTAATAGGAAGATTACAGTGCCCTGAATAGCTCCCACATAAAATAAGGGATACACAAACATTTTTGAAAATACTTTCCCTGTCTTCTCTCAGAAGCATATTTCATCCAATCTTCAACTCAATTTTGCAGCAAACATAATGAATACTCTAATTTCTTTGTCAATCAGATTGTTAATCATCTTTGTTTCCCAGCCTCTCCTTGGAAATCTATTGCTCCTATTCCAGTTTTGCATATGCAAGAGAATTACACTTTTTCCATCTCCATGTTTGCATCCCACCTAACTTCAGCCACTTTCCAGGAAGTTAAAATTAAATTTTATCAGTCTCTCCCAGTATTAAATAAAGACAGACAAGGACTTCCAGAAGATGACTCAGGTCCAGTTAAGTCATCTTCAGTTGCTCATTAAATTGCATAGGTGACAGGGCAAAAAAAACCCAAAAACAAAATTTTTAAAAAAACAAAACAGCTCTTTAATAAATGCACCGAATGCTCAAACTCAGATGTAAGTTTATAACTTTTTTGTGATGCACCTACACGTGTTCCTCAGAGTGTTTCGTGTATTCCAGACAAATCCACAAATGCCCATTAACTCATGGCAGCTCTGTGAGGAGCACTAGGGAAGTGCTGTGGTCGGGTTATAGCTAAAGCAAACGATGCCTAATAGGTCAGCAACATAATGAGGGGTCAAGGAAAAGGATCTCAGCCTTATCCAGGTATTTTTAAGCCACCTGTCTGGCAATGCTGAAAGAAGAGTTGGAATTAAATGAAGGGAAAACAGTGTTCTGCTATGTCAGGACTGTGAGGTGGTGGTGGATGAAAACTGGACACAACCTGGCAGTGTGCATCTGCGTCCCAGAAAGGCAAGTGTGTCCAAGAGAAATGTCATCAGCAGGTCAAGGGAGGGGATTGTCCCTGGTGAAACCCCACCTGAAACACTGCATCCAGCTCTGGGGACACCAATAAGAAGGATGTGGACCTGTTGAAAAGAGTTCAGAGGAGTTCACAGACATGCCCAGAGGACTGGGGCACCCCGGCTCTGGAGACATGCTGAGGGAGCTGGGGGTGTTCAGCCCAGACGGAAGAAGGATTTAGGAAAACCTCAAAGTCCTTCCCAGTCCAAAGAGGTTAAAAGAGAGCTGGAGAGAAGCTTTTGACAAGGGCATGGAGTGATATTACAATCAGAAGTGGCTTTAGATTGAAAGAGACTAGCTTTAAATTAGAGATGGAGAAAAAATTCTTTCCTGTGAGGCTGGGCAGGTCCTGGCACAGGCTGCCCAGAGAAGCTGTGGCTGCCCATCCCTGGAAGTGTTCAAGGCCAGGCTGGACAGGGCTCTGAGAAGCCTGGGGTAGTGGAAGGTGTCCCTGCCCATGACAGGGGGGTTGGAGCTAGGCAGCAACAGGGGGAGGGACTTTGTTACCCTTCCCAAGCTAAATCATCCTATCATATCATTTAATACTTAACATCAATGTATTTTAATGCAAATCACTGTGGAGGGAAATCATGTGAGAACTGATAGCATTTTCTTGTTGTTCATGAAGCATCATGGTCAGATACCCCACGTGGAATACTGCCACAGGTGGAGTGGTGCATTTCACCAGTTAGAAGAAAAGCAACAACATACTTTATTGAAATAAAAGAGTGAATTAAGAAAGTTGGGTAGCAAATGTGACAGTGAGTTAATGAGATCCAATGTCAAGATACACTTGATTACTGCACAGAGAACAGGATTACACAGAACTATCAGGGAGACCCTCCCACTGAGCCACGAGCTTCAGGAAGGATCCCTTTGTGTTCTAAACTCCTTCTCTGACAGGAGTCTGGGGATATCTGGATCCACTCCTAGCCCCAGACTTGGTCAGTGGTTCAGACCTAAAGAATGTACGTCTGCACAATCAATTCTTTGCATTCCTTTGCTAAGATTTCAAAGTTTAGCAGGCTGTTAATGACTTCCAAGGATCTGTTGCTGCAAGGAGTCTCTCAGACTTGAGGAATAACCTTGAGACATCCCTGCTAAAGGGGATATCCTGGCATGCAGCCCGTCGCTGTGCAGGAGAGCCAAACAGGCCCCGGGCTGTCCACTATTTATGGACTAAAATGATGGACTTACTGTCATATTTGCATACCAGCAACATGTCTGGGTCACCCTTCCAGACAGTCCTTGGCTACCCCATTGCCATCCATCCCCCAAAGTCCAGAGTGAGATGCCAGTTGTATTAACACAGCAAAACAGTTACTGTCACACTGGTGGCAAGAGCCACTCTGTCAAAGCTCTGCTTCTAATTTATCTTTTAATTTAAACACTAGAATGCAAAAAGACCAGTTCTCAACCAGGGGTACAAATATTTTGATGGCATATCACTTCATTGGGCATGGCCTGCCTGACTAAATATCCTTTCCTCACAGATGAGGAGAGATTCAGTGGGAACAATTAAGAAAAGTGAATTCTTGATGGGCTGAAACAAAAAGTTGAGCTGCTTTTCTTATGTTATACATACAAGTTGTTACCAGAGGAGCCCCTAACACTGCAAAAAGCCAAGGATAGTTGTTTTGACAGGAATCATGAGGATCAGCAGCAGCTGGTGATGTAGCTTAAAGAATTGTCCCAGCATCTACATTTGATTTCTCATCTTTATCTCTGATCTTTCAAACTCCCATCTGAGCTTGTTTTCAGACAGGACTTAAAAATAGAAAATAAATGGCACAGTAGCCACAAGGGGAAGACTCAGAGCCTTTCATTCCCAAGTAAGTATAACTGCAATAATCACAATTAAACTCCTTTAAATTTGCTGCACTTTTTTTTTTTTTTTTTTTTTTTTTCCAGTCATGGAGATAACTGTCTCAACTGAGTAAAAAAAAGGAGATGAGGTGGTTTAAAAATATAATTTTGCAAGTGTTTCTAATCAGGAAAATTGTTTTGATAATTCAGAGTGGGCTGGTTCCACATTGCTTCTTTTGCACTAATTATTTCTGGCTGGTCACTAGTCTGACTTTATCTTGTCTTATCGTGTCTTATATTATTTTAACATTCAATCTACAGTAGCTGCAGACATAATTTTCCTGCTCAGTGCTGGACAATTCTTACTTGCTTCAGCCCGTGATCATGTCAGCCTCGAGAGGAAAGAGGTACATGTGTAGGTCACAGAGATCAGAAAGGAAAGAATTTAGGCAGTAAAACCCTGATGTGAAACATCTAAGGAGGGACAATTTAAAATTGCCATGCGGGACTCGGAACGCGAGCGTGTTAACTAGCAGCTCACAGGCTTTGCCTATTCCTCTGTTCCTGCTTCAGTTTGACAGGATTGGCACAAGGAAGCTCTCAAAACTGTCAAACTAGCACATTTGATGAGTCCAGGTTCTTTTCAACCCCTATGGCAATGTCCTTTTATTCATGCAGTAAAAGCTTGTTACCTGGTCACAAACATAGTCCTGCTTCAAAGCTCCCTGCTCTCTTTCCACTGCTGATTTCTGTATTTTCCCAGTTATTCAGCATCAAACCCAGAAAGACCTGGACTACTGGATTCCCAAGGCTTTTTTTTTCCTTACCCTTGTTTTCTTCCCACCCAAGTTCCCAAGCTTAGCCTTTTCCTTTTGCCGTTCATTTTGGTGACAACCAAAGCAAAAGTGGTGAGTTTGTTTTGATAGATTTAAGACACAGCAAACAATTCAAATAACGAGTTGAAGAACCAAGAATGGGGCTGCTTAATTTTTATTCTGGAATTTTTTATGTAGGATTTGCTTTTTTTATGACAAGTGTTAGTACTAAGGACAGCATCCTGTACCAGGAACATTTTCCAATTGATTTCTGTATGGTCTCCTTCTTGTGTCAACTGAAACATTGACCTTTTGCACAGTTGAAGATTCTCTCCGTGTGCCTGCGAAACTCAAATCATGTTGATTAAATAAAACACATGATCATCTCAGCAAGACAGCACATAATGAAGCACAGCACCGGCCAGGTAAGATAATGCACAGAAGCACAGACCATGACAGAACATCACAGATATGACCACCTCTGTAAGACATCTTCACACACACCACAGGACATGACAAAATGTACATTTACATGACTTGAACTGAAACTGTGATGTGTGCCAGTGTGGACGTGGTGTCATGGCCATCCAATCCTATGCAATTTGCTCTGAGCAGATGATTTGCATTTCTGTTTGTCCCTGAGCTACAGAGGTGTGCATGGAGAAAGTTCTTGGGCTGCTGCGATAAGTATGCAGAGACTACAACAAAGTATGCAGAAGGAGACAGGAAATAATTTATGTGGCAGCAAATTAGATTTGTCTGTGATGAAATCAGTCCACTATATTTGCTGCAGTGTCTCTAACCAGAAGCTCTCTGTTGTGTCCCTGTGCATGACAGAGGATGATATTCCATTTGGAGAATATTTGGCTCATTTAAGCTGGAAAGACATTGTAAGGAGCTGCAAAGTGAAAAGACAGAAAACAGGGTTGTCAGATTTTTTAATTTTTTTTTTATTTTTTTCTTTTTCTTTTTAAATATTTTTTTCTGTTTTACTATGAGTTGCTTTCCCTGTACTCAGGTAATTGAGGTACTGATGCTATGTCATAGTTAAGTCTGTAATCTCAGATTTTGGGCAAAATTGGTTGGGAGAAAATTTCAAACACTGGTGATGAGTTGTGCAAGGTTTTATGCACAAGTCTGTACCACAAGGAAAATATGGTCAGTGAAGAACACAGTTAATTGTTAAATTTCCTTTTGATTTCAGGGATCTCAACCTGGCTACACTGCTGCTGTCCATATGAGATATATAAGGATCGTATTTCTCCTTTGAGTTTCCAACTCATTTTTCCCCTCATTACCCATACCTTTTCTTATATTCAAAAGATAAAATAGGATTTTGTGCAGAATGCTGGTTTTTAACTAGAAATATTACCATCTGTGATTTTGTTTCCAGCTATGTTCAGTTTCTTCACTTGTATGAGATTTCCTACTGCATAGAATCATGGAATCACCAAGACTGTATAATACCTGCAAGGTAATTGAGTTCTACTGTTAATCCACATCACTGTGTCCTTCACTAAACCATATTCTCAAATGCCACCTACACATGCCTTTTGAACACATACAGGGATGGTGATTTCAACACTTCCCTGGGCAGCCTGTTTCAACTCCTGACCAGGTTCCATGGTAGGAAACAGAAAACCAGAGCTCTTTTCAGGTAAATACTGACCCTGAAAGCAGCCCATGACCCTTACAGAGCCATTTATAGTCTGAAAGACCAGATACATTTCTCTTTTGTAGCTCTGTACAACCACCTGGAAGAAGGTTGTGAGGTGGATTTTGAATTCTTCTCCCAAGAAACAGGAGGCAGGATAAGAGGAAATGGCTTCAGGTTGCACCAGAGGGAGGTTTAAATTGTGTATAAGAAAAAATTCCTTCACTGAAGGAATTGTCAAGGAACAATGGAACAGACTGTCGTGCCAGTGGTGGGGTCACATCCCTGGAGGTAGCTAATATATGTAGATGTGTTGCCTGGGGACATGGTTTATAGAGTTAGGTTATGGTTGGACTTCATGACTGTAAGTGTTTTTATGATGTAAATGATTCCATGATTCAATTAAAAAATAAATAAAAGACAAAACAATATTTGTGAGGGTTTTTTTATGATTTAGGAGTTATCCAGTAAGAGATCCTTGAATATGCAAGGTCCCTTTCCATGCATTTGTGTGTGATCTTCTCACTTCTCAGTCATGCAGAGAAATCATGAAGCACCAAATAGTATCAGAGGAGGAGGTACTGGAAAAGCCTTCACACCAGCCATGCCAGGCAAGAAAGTGTGGAGAAACCAAGAAATACTGGTTTGAAGCACTGATGTTTAAATGTTATTCCATTCTTGAGCAAAGCACTGTAACTTTCACTGAATGACAGTCACAACAGAGATACGGTACATAAATCAAAATTCAGGCAGTTTCTGAGTAATCACACATGTGACATACCTGCTGGAGGTGACTAAGCTACATGGAGAGTGATGGTAGGCACCTGCTTGTCTGAGGACAGTAGAAAGGAAACTGCCTTTCATTAGGCCAAGATTTGCAGGAGTTAAGTGCTGATTTTCAGAGCATGACTATAATTCAGCTTCAAATAATGTGATAAGACAGTCAAAGGCAGAAAACTCTGCTAAACTCTCTGACAAGGGAACAGAAAATCCTCCACAGTTATAGAGACTCTAAGGACTTAGTCTCTCATTTGTAATTTACTTCTTCCCTATAAACCCAGTCTGACCTTGTCTGTACAGTATTGTCCAGACCTTTCATTTGTCATATGGTATATGGCTTGGTAGTATAGCTGGTGTCTCAATGTCACTGAGTGTCTGGGGCTTGGGAGTTTTTCCTCCACTTTATGACTTCAATGGTAAAGGTAAAGCAGCAAGAATGTGGATGTCAAAAAATGCCTGCATGACTTTGCAAGAGAATTAAAGTTTGGGAAAGCACAGTTGAAATTTCCCAGCTGAAGTAAGAAAAAAAACCCCAAAACTTTAAAGTCTAGTGGATAAAATTTTTTTCCCTGCTTTTCTAGTGATCAGATACATTTTTTTTTTTCCTGATTGCAATTTAGTTTAAAAGCAAATTAATCACAGAAAAAAAAAATGGTTTGGGTTTTGTTGTTGTGGATTTTGTCTTGTTTCTAATTACAGAGACTGAGATCACTAGTATTAGGGTTGTTTGGTTTTACTTTGTTTGTTTTTAAAGTGATTAAATGCAACTCAAGACAAGAATTTAAGTATGAATTCAAAACTAGAAAAATGCCTGCAAAGAAAACTGATGTAAAGTACACTAAGATTGGATTGTTCAGATTGTTTTGTGCTGAGAAACAAATTCATTCCCTGTAACATTGTCATCTCAGTGAGGTATCACAATTTAGTTGTGCTGTAGCGACAAGTTCACCTATTTTACCAATGCACAGTATTGGAACATTTCTTAGCCATGAACTAAGAAAGCTGAAGGTTTCCAAGTTTTCTATCAAAATCACAGAAACTCATTGCACAGCTTATTTTTTTCCTGGCCTTGAAGTTCAGAATCAGAAATTCTTTTACTGACAGTACTGAATTTGATACTGCTCAAGAAGATATTTTAAAGATATATTTCTTCATGTGTGTTCATGTTTACTCCTGGTGTGCAAACACATGCTTGTACAGTGTGTAAGATATTGTGTATATTGATTTCTACAATTTGTCATCTGAACTGATGTTGTGATGAAAACCTACCAGAAGCTACAGTGACCAACTTTTTAAATTAAAATACAACGTCTAGATAAAACATTCTGACTTTCAGAATCCATTTTTTGTGGGAATGGAATGAAATTTTCTCTATATTTTTTAAAGAGCAAGGTATTCTGAAGATAAAGTAAGATTGTGATTACTGATTTTAAATTTGTGAGGTCTTCTTCTTGGATCTGGAGTTATTAAAAAACAAAGAAAACTCCAAATCTGTGAAACGCCTCACCTAACTGCAAAAGAACGGGGGAAAGAACCAGAGGGGTAAAATTGACAGAGCACATGGATTGAGCTAGAGGCATTTTAACAGGTAAAGCAAAAGTTGTGCATGTTGTCAAAGCAAAAAAAGGAATCAATTCACCGTTTCCATGAGCAGGCGGGTGTTCAGCCGTCTCCAGCAGAACAGGGCCCCATCATGTGGAAAGGCAGTTTGGGAAGGTAAACTCCAAACATGTGCCTTTCCTCCTTCCTTCCCCTACTGAGCATGATGTCCCATGGTCTGGAACATCCCTTTGGTCACCTGGGGTCATCACCTGTCCTGGCTGTGTCTCCTCCCAGCCTCCCAATCACCCCCATCCCCTCCCCAGCCTGGCAGTGCAGGAAGCAGCAAAGGCTTTGGCTCTGTGCAAGCCCTGCTCAGCAAGAACAAAAACATCTCTGTGTTATCAACCAGCACAAACCCAAAACACAGCCCCACACCAGCCACTGGGAAGAAAACTACCTCTGCCTCAGCCCAAAGTGAGCACAACGTGACATCCCAGCGCTAACAAACTTACTCTCCTTATCTGGACAATTCTCTGGCTACGAGTCAGATCTTGAATTCCCCAGGAGGCCATTCTTCTCTGTCTCTTTTCTGTGCATATCCTTGAACTGATCAGCCACATCAGCAGCGTTAGGTATGAAATAAGAAGCCTGACCTTTGGAATTGGCTCTCCCGACTGATCAGCTCAGCACTGATGTGGCTGGCACATTTTGACAGCACTGGGAGTTGCGTATGGGAATTGCACATGTCTAGATGGGAAAATATTTTAGAGAGAGGAAAATTCTATAGAGAGGGGCATGGTGGAGGGAGAATTTCTCTGAACAGAGAGATGCAGTTTTGCTGGTTATTTTCTGGCCATTCTTCAGTGTATAAAATCAGGTTATCTTCAATATTGAATTGCCTATGCATCCAACGAGATCACAGTCAAGCGAAAGAATGTCCTACAGACACGAAAAAAAATTAGGATGTAATATATACTGAGCAGCACTGAAGACCAGAAATGTCAGTAAATGGTCAACTCCTACTGTCCCAGTCCCTCTGAAGGCAGGAACTGAGGCTGTGCAAAAAATTCTTACTAAAAAGATAATTTCTTTTTGATAAGGGTTTGTGTTTGTTGCAATGATTTAATTGAGTCCTTGGTACAAATTACATTTCCTGAGTTGCTCTGTTTCATGTGTATTTATGCTTTAATGTACAGAGGCATTTCTGCATTTTGTCATGCTTTCTTCCCAGACCAACACCGAGGGACTGACAGCAGCAGCAAAATCTGTTTTTCAGAGGCTCTTCCATCTTTGATGAGTACATGTGACAAGTGTCTGAGCTTTAAAGAAGATTCTAGGGCCACCAGAAAACAAATATAACACATGATGGATCAGAAATTCAAAACCTGTGGGTAGTTATTCTCACTAGCTCCCTTGGACCTCCTCACAGCCTGTGAGTTCTGGGGACCTGGCCCCAGCACACATTCATATGCTCTGAATGACCTGAGAGGACAGTCGACTTTTTAGCTGCAGTTGGAAACAATCCAGCATATCTTTCACAAAGGGGACACTGCCCAGAGCTCACACAATGCTCTTCCCATACACATGTTTTTTGTTTTATTTTGGTTTTGATTTTTTGGTTTTTTTACAAACATGTCTAGCCCATATTCTCCAAGTTTATCTGGACACCTGTGGGAGACCAAACAAGGTCTGAGAGGTGGAATCATATATTCTCAAGCATCAAAGGCCCCACATGCCTTTTGTCATGGGCTGCTTCTTCTCTGTTAGAAGCACAGAGCTGCATCCCATTTTATTATGGATGGCAGCACTTCCTTTCCCTGGCTGTGCTCTGCTGTCCAGTGGATGCAAAACCCCAGGGTACATCCACACTCTCTAAACAGCGCAAATCATTAGCTTTGGGAATTCTGAAAATGACAGAAAATGTCAGGAACACTGGGGTCACCTCCCAGGCTAGGAGAATGCTGCACCATTTCTGTCAGCACCCACTGCCCCACGAGAGCAGTGGGGAGCTGCATCACCTGGGCAAGGCCCCCAGCACGGGGCTGAGCAGCAGCAGGTCCAGCAGAAGTGGTGATGACTTGCACGTTGGTAGAGTTTGCTGTGAAATTGACATTACCACCACTTTGATGAGGAAAAGGCTTTTGCTTAAGTAATGGCATCAGTCTTAAATAGATCTGACAATAATACATGCCATTGGAGGGGTTTAAATAGCTTTCCATGGGAAGCTTGGTTCAGCAGTCTGATGTAAAGTGAATTTCCCAGCTCGGCAGCAGAACTAGGAGCAGAGTTAAAGTCCTCTGAATTACAGTGCATCTTTCTCTGGGCAATACTGGTGTGTCCCTCTCTAAAGTGTCGCACTCCTTCACCTTGATCTATGTGTGATCGTACCCCTAAAACAAAGAAAAGCCTTGTGACAAATGTTTGTGGGAAGAGATTGTTCAAATGCTTTCAGCACATACTGGCATGGTTTATTACCATATGTATCCTGCTTGTTAGACAGCTAAGAAGGACTTTCTTGCAGTTAAAGTATGAGACACAGATAAAGCCAGATTAAAATTGCACCTCTGCTACCAATCTCCTTTCTGATGCTGGGCATGGCTCTTAATCAGACCTACTAACCATACAGCACGGAAAGCATCTTGCAGCCCTGGTGAAAAGAACTATTTATAACAATAGATATAAACAAATTCAGGGTGTAAATTAATTTTGTGTCTATGGAATGAATGAAATAATTTTAGAAGTACAAATAGCAGAACTTCTCTTTACTTTTTACAGTCAAACAATTCAGTATTGTTCAAAATTTCCTGTGTCAAATCAATCTGGAAATATTAACAAAGATTTTGCTGGACATGGGTGAGAATGGTGTTTATATTTATGTGAAGAAAAGGAATGATTTCCCACTGCACTGGACAGGAATTTTCACTCTTTGCTTTTGCCATCTGAAATGTGGCAGCTCTGTACAAGTCCAGCAGCAAACACAGACAAGGAAAAATGGAAGTAAGCTATTTCAGCTAGATTGTTTAAAGATATATCAAGTTCTGAAAAAACCCTCATAATTACACTGGACTTGAGACCCCTGAGCCATGTGCTTAAAGATGATGTAGACCTCAGATTACAATATGTTTTTATCTATGCCAGACTGTCTGCTTTTCTGGCAAATACAAGAGGAGGAGCAGAGTTGCTGGGAATTAAAGCTAATTTTGGGCTGCATATAACTTTCTTGTCTGGATCTTCTGTGGCTGGTGGGATTAAGCATGAGGAACCTTTTCACACTGGTGGGATCAGACTGTGCCCTCAGAGTTATATGTGTTGTGGTATTGGACTCTGCTGTGCGCTCCTCAAAGGCAGAATGAATTGCATTAGATGGTGTTTCTGAACCTTTGTGAAGGGAAGAAGAATTTTTAAATGTTTTGAGACATTTCTCCAAAATAATGGCTGGGGAATATCTGCTTGTCTGTGGGCACAGATGGCTCTTTGCCTCTTTCTGTATGGAAAGGAGAGTTGGGTACTCCTCTCTCTGCCTCTATGTCTCTCTCACTGATAATGAAGGGCCTTCGACAGACAGCAATGAGTTCTACTATATTCATTCTTCACTTTTATATTCTCTTGACTTTTACAGGTGTTCTTTGAAAAATTGCATTAGGGATTTTATGATATTTAGAGCTGTCAGTTCTTCTATCGTCTCATCTCTGAGGCTGGGAAATTGCTACACAAACATAAAAATAAGGTGAGAAGGTCATTGTATCCTTCCATGTTCTCTGGCAATAGTTTCCTTCTACCTGTCCTCTTTATTTCCCCCATCATCACAGTGTTCCTTCCACCCTGGAGCTTAATCACACTGTCAAATACACCTAGATTCTAGCCTTTTTTTAGGTCTCAGCTTTAGCAGAACCTTAGATATCATGTTTAAGAAAGGATGCTTTCTGTTAACACATCCCACTGGAGGTGTTACTTAGAGCTTGTTAGTGGATTCATGCTCTCTCTACCAAGGCATCCAAACCACTTCCTCGTTCTCAGCTGCTGTTCTTTCACAAAGTGAAGCTGGGCTTGCACACTGGGTAGCAGATCTGATGTCCTCCAACCAAGCTGTGATCAGGTCACATGGAACACTGGGAATCCTGAAACACTTCACAATACACCCAGTGAGGTACATCTGGACAGAGGAATAGAAATTATAGCTAAAATATTAACAGCACAGCTGATTGTAGTTTTTCCATGTTCTAGCATAAATGGCTAGAAGATAAGTGCTTGGAGCTGGCATTCCAAAAGGCATAAACCAACCAATGACCTTCACAGCACAGTACACTGCACGGAGGGATGAGGTGAGGAGATGTGAAAAGTGGTCAGGTAACCACAGATCTGGCCATGCCCAATCTGCAGAAAATGGGAGAGTTGCACTCATGGGAAGTGGTAGTGCTCAATCTGCTGTTTCAGCTTCTCCTTCTTCCCTGTGGACCATCAGAGCAACATCAGTGCTGCCCAGCATCTCCTCGCCCTGTGTTCCCTCTCCTGGCCATCTCTCCCTTCCCTGCTGCAGAACAGGCTGGAAACAGCTTCTCCTCCAGGGCTTCCTGCAAAGCCTTGAGCCTGTGTGACGTGGTTCTCCTGAGCCTTTAATGCATAAATCTCTTTTCCTGAGCAGCAAATTCTGTGTATTTCCATGAAGAGGCTGTCATTAAAAGCAGTGATTTATCATTGGGACAAGAAAATACAGAAGCTACTGAAAACCAGCATCCAGACATTAATTCCTTAAAAATTAAACTGGTAGTCATTCAAGAAATGAGAACTCTGAATCAAGCAGGAAAAACAAAACTATCTAGACCAAACTAAAAGAAATTGTCCAAATATTACACTACAGACTTGAGAAAGCAGGAAAAGGAAGATGACTTCCATCTTGCTGAAGAAATTTTACAATAAGATGGCTTTCCCCCCCACCCCACCCTTCATCAACTATTCAAAAGTGTTTACCAAATATATGTATTTTCTCCAATAAAACTGTGGTGTGAGTTAAGCTTGTGAGCAGATGGTTGTAAGTACATAAAATTCAAAATCTAAAATTCAAGATGGTGTGAGCAGATATATAAATCATATGATATGTTTTTCGATTGGATGAGCAAACCACAACTCTTAAAACCAGACTTCCATTGCAAATAGCAGCATTTTGTGAAATTCACCTTCTGTTAGTATTTTTTAATAGTTGTCTAAAATTAGCTGTTCCCAGGAACAACCCAGCCAGCAAACTCATTAACTAAAATAACTGCAGAAAACAAACACAGAGTGGGGGCTAACCTAGTCACTGAGGCCTTGTTTTATAAATTTGAGTAAATATTAGTAGAGCATTTAAAACAGTTTGTCCATCTCTATCAAAAGTTCATGTGCATTGCAATTGTGCAGGGAAAATAAAATAAATTTTAAAAGCCACACACAAATCTTGATGTAAGAGAACACATTTGAGAAAGGCGTAGCCTCATGAATAACATTGACAATTCAAATAATGAAATGTACATTCCTTTCACACAAGATCACGCTCACAAAAACTTCTTCAGCTTTGTGCAAATATTATTGAATATTTTGATGAGACTGCAGAGCTAAATGGATTATTATCTTGAACTTCAGACACTTGCCTAAGGACTTATACCTAGTGTTATCTGACAGAAAAACAGAAAACAAACCCAAATTTCTGCCCTTTTGTTCTCCCCTCTCTCCCCCATCAAGCCCTCTACTACTTTATCCCCATTCTGCAATTTAAACACATCAAATTTGGTGTGTACCTATTTTAGATGGTGGGGACATTTTGCCATAAAATCTAAAAATCTGAAATATATGTTCTGACATGAGACCATAGAGCTTTCATTAAGAAATTTTATTTTAACATAAAAATGTGTGGTTAAGGTAAGAATTGTGATGTAAGAAATCAGGGTTCAGAATCTGAATTTTCATGTACTAGCAATTATTTGTAGGCCATGATATTGACAGAATTTCATTGGTTTAGGTGGCATAATAAGAAAATATAGTATTATGTTTGCCTCTGGGGTTAAAGAAAAAAAATCCCACTTAGGGTTTTCTAAGGTGTTGTGGTGAAGTAGGAGAATCCAAATGTCACTGGCTATGGTGACATTTCTAACATCAATCCCCTGCTTTTAGAAGCATTGATTTAATGTGGGGCAAAACACACTAATATTCTCTGGAAGGGACATTTCTGTCACTCTAAAAGGGAACTTAGAAATGTTTTGTCACACACCTGACTCCTTTCAGCAGGTCTCCACATTTTTCTTGGAACTGATTCCTCGCAGATTAAAAAACAAATGAATAAAGCAGTTTCTTTCAAGGCTGGAGAAGAGATAAGAGCTCTCAGGATCAGGCATGAAAAGGTGTATCAGGTAGACCTAAAATTAGAGCCTCTTATCTTAAAAGACAGCATTGGCATACAGATGTGTAAGGATTGCAACATCCATCTAAAGTAAAAATGGAAACTAATGAGCAACTTTAGATGAATTTAAATTTATGTTAAGGTCTAAAAATGTTATTTAATTTTATTTTGTGTATGTTTTCTAAATTAAATCACCCTGTTTCACTCTATCCTTTGACCTTATGTCAGCTGGGTCAGAGTAAAGGTCCTTGTTATTTGTGACCCCAAACAAAATGTTTGATTTCCTTGTTAATCCCCTTTTCACAGGAGTTCAGCTGGCCATAACTATTGTCCTGCTTCCAGGTGGAGAAAAGGCTAATAAACAAGTTGTGTAGTGATGGGAGGCTGAAAAAAAAAATCCTTGCTGATGTTTTTTATCATGGTTCTCCTTTTGTAAAGATTTGCATCTCAATCTTTCCTTGGGAACTAACGCAAGAAGCGTGTAAAAGTCCTTGGGGAAAATAGTGATCGTAACTGGTAGAGCATCATCAGCCAGTCATGTTTCCTAGGCTAAAATTTCCTGCCCAAATTCTTCCCCTAGGCTTGAACTGGAGCAGTCAGCACCAGAGAGTCTTTGGTTTGTCATGGGTAGGTTGATGTTTTACAGTTCAAATACACGTTGAATGAACACAGACCAGCTGCACCCATGAAAATAGGAATACACTGAACCAAACAGGGAACCCTACCATTGTTTTTGTACCTAACCAGCCACAGAAATGGTATAACCAGTGTTAGAGACAGAACACAAGCCTTCTACTGATGGATCCAGATCTGAATCCTACCCTCCTGGACTTGTTATTAGCTTGCTACAAGAACTTGTTGTGCGAACCTGAACGTGGTACCAGATTTTACTCATCATGGTTTAATGTTTAAATGTGAAATAGCAGCAAGGGTCTTGAAAACATGGGTAAAAAACAGAGGAACCAGAACTGTAAACACCACACTGATGGCCCATCACTGAAGCAGCAGAGCTTCAAGGGCTGCAATTGGACAACATTCACAGAAGGAAAAAAAACATCAACAGAGTGAGAGGAAAAAGATATCCCAGGAAAAGAACGGGAGGAGACACCTACCTCAAACTGGGAGAATAATATCCCCCTGCCATCTCTGGGTAGCAAATAGGCAACAGCTGCAGGCTGAGTTGGGGACATTCTATAAAGCCAGTACTTTATAATAAGATATGCTCTCAGATGTGGTAGTGGGGAAGCCTTTAAGAGAACTTGGTCCCTTTAACCTGGTTATTAAATCACCAAGGACTAGAGTCCTCAGCACAAACTGCAGTGACATGAGCTCCATGGCACCGTCTACTCATATTTAATTTAAGATTGATTGTTAAGCATTAACTGTGTTGAATATGCAGTGGCAATAATTGTTAATGAGTAGGAATAAACCATTAAAATAATATGTATTGTTAATGAACATCAATCTGGTAGAGTTCTGTTTTAAAGTTTAAATTGATTTGATTGATCAGTCTTCTAAATATTCCCATCACATCAGTCTCCTGCTCCTTGAGATAGAACTATGTATATACACACACATATACTGACATATATATATGTATATTCAATTGCAACATGTAAATGTCAAAAATAGAAGTATTAAATACATCGTACAAAAATATAAGTGAGAATTATAATCATTCCAAATTATTCAGGAGCTTGTTAAGTGTCTGTGACTGCTAGGAATATAAATAATGATCTTTATCTGATGTAAATTTTTGATTAGGAGATGCACAGCATAAAATGATCACCAGCATTTTTTTAACATTTCCTATGACAGGATACAGAAACATTTTGGGTCCTCACAATTAAATGTTTCAGGTAGTGTCAAGCTAGACTGTTAGCCCTATTGCTACTGAGTAGTCTTTGTTCAGCACCCTCAATAAATAATAATTGTGTTTGTGTTACAAATGGCCAGTTTGTCTGACTTCTATTACGATCTCAGCACTCCACAAGGTACACAATTTAATTGCACTGAACAATGGTCAGAATAGAACAAAAATTGTAAGTTTGGTTCACTACATTCATTGACATGTATTTAGTTCTTGGTCATATGATCTTGTATTGCTGTATCTATAATGTTCTATAGAAATCATATCTGCTGGTATTAACTCTTTCATTCCTGGACTGTCTTATGTCCATAGTATTTGGACTTAGTAGGTGAATGATGTTTCCTGAATGAAGGCATGATGCCTTCCAGCATGACAGAACACCTGACCAGCTCAGCATATCAGACTGGCTGTTCTCTGCTGGGTAAAACACTGGCTGGTGGCCAGGCCCAGAGAGTGGTGGTGAGTGGTGCCACATCCAGCTGGCAGTCAGTGACTGAGGTGTCCCCAGGAATCAGAGCTGGGGACAGCCCTTCCTCATCAGTGATCTGATCAATTGCACCCTCAGTCAGTTTGCAGATGACACCAAGTTAGGTGTGAGTGTTGATCTCCTGGAGGGCAGGCAGGCTCTGCAGAGGGATCTGGACAGGCTGGATCCATGGGTCTGTGGTGTAAGGGGTAAAACGGGGAAGTGCTGTGTCCTGCCCTTGGATCACAACAACCCCTTCAGTTCCAGGCTGGGAACAGAGTATCTTAAAAGCTGCAGAGTGGGAAAGGCCCTGGAGGTGCTGGTGGCAGCAGCTGGACATGAGCCCAGGAGTGCCCAGGTGGCCAAGGAGACAAAGGACATCATGGCTTGTGTCAGCAATAGTGTGGCCCACGGTACCAGGGCAGCAGCTGTGCTGGGCAGTGGTGAGGTCACACCTTGAATCTTGGCTTCAGTTCTGGACTACTCAGGACAAGAGAGACATTGAGAAGCTGGAGCGTGTCTAGAGAGAAGAACTTAGCTGAGGAAGAGTCTGGAGCACCTAGAGCAGCTGAACAAGTTATGGGGGCTGGAGAAAAGGAGACTCAGGGGAGACCTTCTCACTCTCAAAAGGAGGGTGCAGGCAGGTCAGGCTCTGCTTCCAGGAAACAATTGTCAGGACAAGAGGAGATGACCTCAAGTTACACCACTGGAGATTTGGATTAGACACTATGGAACATTTTTTTACCAAGAGCATTTTCAACCACCCAAGCAGGCTGCCCAGGGCTGTGGTGGAGTCAACACTTCTAGAGATATTTAAAAGGTTTGTAGATGTGGCACTTAGGGATTTGGCTTAGTGGTGGGCTCAGTTGTATTAGAAGTGCAGTTCATCTCAATGATCTTGAGGGTCTTTTCTAACCTAAATTATTCTGACTTTACACTGAGCTAACCACATAGACTTCTGAGAGATATGCTTTACAAACAGATCTGCTGAACGTGTAGCACTTGGTTCATTTTACCAAGAGATGATCTCTTTCTCTGAAGTCCCTAGAAAAAGTGTCTCTGAATGTTCTGGACACGCTCAGTTCATTTCCTATCAAGCAGATGTGAAGACTACCAGCTTTGCAGAAAAATGGATATTTCACCAGTGAACACTATCACTGGGCAATATCTCCAACTGCAGAACCATTTGCTTGTCTTTGTGAAATGCTGGTTTCTTCAAATACAAAGAATCATAAGTGAGCTTCAAAACTAAAATGGTTTTCCTTGGTTTTTTTGTGGTATTTTTTTCAATTCCTGCTTGCTTTCAGAAATCTGAGGCAGGAGACCAGATTTTTGTTTCTCAGTTCACTGAAGCATTCTTGTTGATACAAGGGACAAGGCAGGTGATTTACTGGTTAAGAAACTTCCAGCTTCTCAGTTGAGAGCAAGCTGCCATTTTCCTCTGCTCTCCTTCTGCTGAAACCATTTGTTATGAGGAGTACATCACATTGCTTGCTCTCAGTTGATATCTTCCTTATCACTTGGATGGGAGTTCAAAGAATTAATTTTCTGTGCTGTGGTACAGCACAGAAAATAGACTCATGGGAGAGAGTCTGGAGCTGTAAAACATCAAGTCCAGCGTAAAGATAGCCACCATCTATGGGCCATATTCTACCACTGCTGATGGATACAATTTGGATGACATAGTCTTCTACCCAAAAGGGAATCAGTGCAGAAAATGGTCCAGGTTCCCTTTGGAATAATAAATGACTCATCCAAAGCATTTACACCTGTGAGCCATGTCTAGCCATGCTTTAGAACCTAAGCATGAAACCACAAGTACAATCAGAATGTAGCAGACCCATTTGTGCTTTCTGGGCTGTATGTGTGCCTGGTGACCAACTCCCCAGGATTCATTGTAGGTCCAAACTTTAGACTCACTGGCACTAATGTTTCTGACTTCAGTACAACAAGTCTGATAAGGAAAGCCTTGCAGAAAAAATTAGACAACTGTGAAATGGATAATTGAAGATTTCATCTGTGAGTGTTTGAGATAAGGAGTGCAATAATAAAATTTGTCTGAATGTATTGAGTAGACTTGCTGCAGTTTATGTGTAATCATATATTTAGCAACATTTGCAAACAAGATCAGCAATTACACAGCTAAATCAAACCAGCACATGTCTGGCTATGCCACAGTTTATAAGTAAAGAAAAACAATCTAAGATTTTTAGAATCAACTGAAGTGCAGTTGAAGACAAGGGATGCAAGAGAGGTGTGCTATGAGTATCATACCAGCAAAGCAGATTATCTGGCTTGTTGATTGATAAAATATTTTTAATACATTTTATATTAGCCATACAAATTTTCTGTTAAATCAATTTTAATCTTGACAGGTGAATGACAGTCTTATTTTCTTTGATGTTAAAGTGGTGAAAGCAAAATGTATAATTGAGTTAAATACCTTTGTCTTTAAAGAATCCAGTAGAGAATCCTTTAGTGCAGTAGCCATGAAACCCAGAAGATAAACATAGTAG
Source organism: Parus major (assembly GCF_001522545.3). Classification (NCBI taxonomy): domain Eukaryota; kingdom Metazoa; phylum Chordata; class Aves; order Passeriformes; family Paridae; genus Parus; species Parus major. The sequence goes on along the minus strand of NC_031799.1, from coordinate 4,437,790 downwards.
ACTGACAACTATAGCTCATCTACATGAAACCATTGGAAATTATGGAATAGTTTGAAAAATTAAAGATAGAAAGAAGAGCATAGTTGTAAACCCTGCTAGGTGAGCTTTCCCAGATGACAGGCAGCTCTTATTTTTGAATACGCATGTGTTCAATGAAAACTTTTGTTAAACTTAAATTAAAACAGATTGACTCCAGTGGGAAACAGATTTGAGTTTTCAAGGTACAAAACCAGCTTCAAATAAATATTCAGGCTGTTTTGTCCCTCCGTGTTGAACTTGTCCTCTAGGAAAAGGTTCATTTGTTTTACAAGACAACAAAAAAAAGAAAAAAAAAAAAAAAAAGGGAAAAAAAGAAATCCTCCACACTTTTACTTTGGACTAATGTTCACCTGTGTGAAACAGAGTATTTTTTCACTTCCCACACAGGAGAATGACCAAGGACTGATTGACATCCTTAGCAGAATGCCAGCTTTTCAGCTCCAGACTTGCAGACGTTCCTCTACTCCTCAGAGCCCCTGCCCTAGAGGCGTTTGGCTGTCTTGCTTATTTGATTATGGTCAGATAGGAAGACTGAACTCTGATAGACAGCTGTTCTCCTGCTATATACTAATAGATTTGATCTGTTTTGTTTGCCTCTGGGTTTTTTTTGTTTGTCGGTTGCATTCTTTATTTTTTGTTTGTGTTGTTGTTATTATGGGTTCAATTTTCCATATTTTATTTTGAAATGTTTATAATATTATAGAAGACTTATAAGTGCATGGAAAATTCTGATACTCATGAAATAGGAAAGGGTATTTCAATTTTTCATTGAATTTTATAAGTTGAAAAGTAAAATTTTGGGATTCAGTTGAGATACACACAACTTCCCATGGTGTCAGCAAGCAAAATTTGGCAAGAGATATAAACCAAATTTGATTCCTAAAAAATTCTTAAAAAATTTTAGCACTGCGTGGACAGTTAACACTGTGGAACTTTGAACGCCCATTCTCATTTTTTTTTTCTTTTTCAGCAGAATTGTTGCGATTACAGTGGCACTGAGAATGTTTATCTCAAATAGAATTCAGCTGCTTCTTTCAGTCTCTGTTCTCAGTGCCTTGTGTGAGACCAGGATCCATGTAAGCCTTGCTGGTATTTGCATGGAGAGGTACAAAAAGATGGTTTTAAGTACTCCACTTTCCTTCACCCCAGTTCTGAAAAGAATTATCTGAGTGGAAGCCACGGGAGACTCCAGGAAAGAACTAATATAGATGCTGTTACCTTTAGTTTCTCTGTACCAAAAACTAACTTTGTGGGATTATTTGCAGTGTGCAACTATATATGAGGATAGCAAGAAAGTTTTTTATAATAATGAAAAGCTAATTCTGAAGATTTGGTGAGTTAGGTCCTTGTCCAGCTTCCTGGGATCTCAATTTTTTCCTTTGAATCCCATTGTGTGGTGACATGGATGCATCAGAGGAAAGTCTGTTGAGAGCCATAGACTGAGGTGAGGTGTAACCCTCCATTTTTCTTTGTGCTGCTTCATCAGCACAGAGATTTCTCATCTCTGAACTGTTTTATTTTTTTTTTTTTTTTTTTTTTGGTTAAACAGCTTATTATTAATCTGCACCAGTCAGGGAATGTGCATAGTCTGAAGTGACATTACAATCAAGTACCATTATTTTCAAAATGTGGGACTACTTTTCCTCTTAGGCTTGAATAAATCAATTTTAACCTTTTTGCAAAGTGGAGAGAGAGCTACAGGTGTGACAGTGTAAGAAGGGCACAGAGCAGTGCTTATGCCAAGATGATGCCTTATCCTCCACAGACCTGCTCTTGATGTCATTGCTTGCCAGCTGTTGACTTGCTAACCAAGGTAAAATACCCTTATTAAACACTATTTGGTTTTTCACTGCAATTACCAACATAAGCAGGGAAAAAATGTTTTTTTTTTCTTTCGTTTCTGATTATCAGCATCATTGCAGTGCCTTTCCCATGGGTTCCCAAAGATGTAAGTAGAGTGTGCATTAAAGGATGGCCTTAGGAAAGAGGTGACACTGGAATGCACTCTTTCAATATTAGCCCTAAAGACTTGACTTTCCTTTCTTACCTCAGCCACTGTAAATGCATAATATAAGGAAGGAAGGAATCTAAGTTTCATACTTTACCTCCTCTTTGCAGCTCTTTCACTGTCTCTTTCCTGCCCGCCTGACATTTGGGGAGCAGAGTAGCAAAATCCCATTTATTTCTGCATGGGTAAGGAATATTATTTACACTCTGTCTCAAGGGAGTTGTTCAAGTCACTGCATAAGGCATAGCGTGCATAGATGAATCCTGAATTGCCCATCACTCTCAAATAATATGAGGATGATCTATAAAAGTGCATATAAATCAAATGATGGAAATTCCCCAGGCTCCATACTCTGTGGGCCAGTCCTTGTAGTACAACAAAATTCCTGTGTCAAATATATCTGTCCCTGAGGTACAGTTGAAACTTTAAAGCATTAACATTCTAGTGGAATATGAGGGGACAGACATGAGTACAGACAGATAAACCTCTGGAATGAGAAGATTTTTTTTTCGGAAATAAAATGGGTCATGGATGATATATGGAGGAGGGGAAGCTCAGGTCATTTCTTCAGACAACATTTTTCTTCTTTTGTGTGGTGAAATGTATTTATTTACACACAAAAAATCATTTTTTAATGGGACTGAGAAAAGCCTCTTGGCACACTGAGACCGATCTCTTTTTTATTAATTCCACTGCAAAAGGTCAAAACTATATCTATTAAGTATATTTATACAGGAAAGTGCTAGACACACTTGATTACATAATGAGATTGACATCCGTGTCTTGTAAGATAATGATCTTGAGACACAGTCCCAGTGTAGCTCTGATCAAGGTAATAGAATTGACTTTGGGCCCTTTTGTTTCTTCCAGGCTCTTAACCCAAAATGAATTGGGTTAATCTTTCAAGAAAGCTGTCTTAATTTTGGATGCTTTATTTGAGACTGTGGGCTGCGGTATCTGAGTTTATTTTTGTTTCCCTTGTAAAAGAGATTGCTTAGACTTGTGCTTTGCTGAAATGTAGCTGATTTTTTTTAACTTTTTTTTTAAAGGCAGATGTTTTTGTGACATAAGAAGATACTAGAAAAGAAAAACAATGCAACTGCAAGAAAGTAAAAGTCTTTGTTTAGATCTGAAATAAAAGAACTGAAATAATACAATGGAAGTATTGTTTACCTGAAGATTTTCATCACCACTGGGAAGAATACAAGATAGCTCTCCTATCTACGGTGATGCATAAAATCAAAGATATCTTAATTATTATCCTATGGGCAATAAAACACTCTATTATTCTATTTTTTGTCAAATCTAGTCTATTATTTTAACGTCCATCAGAATTGGCACACCATACTCCAGTTTTACAAATAATACCAACCTTTGTTCAAAATCTTTGCTGTGTGTTGGCACTTTAGGGTTTGTGCTCTTCTCCCATCAGCAACCAGGCATTTTACCCTGTGGGAGGCACTTTAATAGTTGGTGACCCCTAGGTCACCTAGGTGGATGTGTGACTTCTTAAGGACATCACATATAATGTATTGTCACTATTTATCACAATCACAGAAGCACCCAGATTTAACAATCTCTGATAAACTACTGGAAATCCAGTCCTTAACTGGATTCAAAATGCTGATTTTACGCACAGGGGAAAAAAAAAAGCAACAAACCAAAACAAAATACACAACACTGTTTTACTTATTATATATGTAATGTTTCTTTTAGACTGAAGCGTTTTTCTCTACTAAGGTTGAAGAAATAATTCAAATTTAGCAAGAATGTGTTGAAGCTTTCATCTCACCTAAATTTATCCATATAAGAGCTGCAAATTTAGTCTTATTTAATCATTAATCTGGGCTTCCTCTGTAGACAAGAGTGGGAATATAACATGTTCACAGTCATATATCTCATGTTAAAATAGAGTGAATTATATTGTGGAGGTGCTGATTTCTCTCCACCAAATTAACTTAGAGGGTATCTTATTGTTTGCTTAATATGAGGCAAAATTATTTTAGAAGTTAAAATGTCGTGTACATAATTTCAAGACAAAGAGTTTAAAAAGCAGAAGACTCTTGAACATCCCAAGATTTAAATGTTGCAACAAATTTTCTTAGTGATTTGCGCTCCTACATCCCCAGTCCCTCTGAAAGCCCCACTGTTTACATCCAGCTGGGTGTCCAAATCTACATATACAGAAGTTAATTTCTAGGAACTTAAGAGCTCGTTTTCACTGTGATTCAAGGACATAACCCTGTGTGACCTCCCTAGATTTTGCTTCCTTGGAATTGTGAGTGCTTCTGAGAAGAATTGTGAGAAACAAGCCAAATACCAGATTTTGGATGCCAGATCCTAGTTTTGGGTGCCAGATCCTATCTTTGGCCTCCTGGAGTAACCTACCCAGTGTGCAGAGCTGCAGCTGGGACACAGGGCTGGGCTTAAGGAGGTTCTTGGTTAATCCTCTGTAGATGCAATTATGCTCTGGATTTACCCAGTGATAAAAGTTTCCAAAGATCTCTGACAAATTCCATTAAGACCTGTTAGGTGCCAAAGGACACAAAAAATGCTCAGCATCTGAGATTTCACTCCTAAGTCAGGGGCTTGCAAGTGCAAAGTGAGACTCTTAAAGGTTATTTTCATAAAACAAAGGAAGCGAGTTAAATGTTTTCTGCGAGTAATTGAAAAATTGTTTCAGCAATAAAAGATACAGAACAGGGGGAGCAATGGCATGTAAACAACCAATCAACTTGAGACCTGCTCTATCTTCGTCCAACAATAATACCTGGACTGTTAAATCTCTCTCGCAGGTGGTTTATTTTCTTTTACAGCACTCCACTGTATTTTGCCTTCTATATCTGGCACTGAAAACACATTCCTCTTTTCCTTCTGATAAAATGATGGAGTTTACTGGGTTTCATACTAATACAGAAAGAAATAAAACAGCAATACCACCTAAGTGGGAAGGATTTGCTGTATCAGGACATTCATCTGGATCTGTAAATACTAGCTAATAAATACTGCAGTATAAATAGAGATATATGACCAATACTACAATGGTTTATGTAATAATAAAAGATAGATAGATAGATAGATAGATAGATAGATAGATAGATGATAGATAGATAGATAGATAAATAGATAGATAAATAGACAAATTAAAAAAAAATAAATTAATCCCTGTCACTTCTAAGTTTCACAGTCAGATGCTGAGACACACTGGGATTCCTGAGCTTCCATTAATTTCTGCTTTAGCCTGAAAATTATTGAATATTTTTGACAAAAAATGTTATTACATTAACTCCAAATAGCCTGAGAAGATTTAACTCATCTTGGATAGCTGATGGCATGATTTTCAAACATTAAGAACAGCCTTCAGTGTGGTTCATAAACTTAGAAATTGATTTCGTAATCACTCATCTCTTCAGAAATATGAAGATTTCTCATCATATTTCCCAAAAATAACCATGTTGTGCCAGGCTAGTTTACTTACTAAGGAAAGACCAGTGTGATAGCAGATTTTCTGCAGGCTTCCAGTACTCTTAGGGATGGAGATATTAATGGTGTGATACAGACTGTTCCAGAAGAAATTCTGTTTTATGACATTTCCTTTAAAATTGTTGTCAAGATAAATAAAAATTATAATATTATTAGTTCTTGTGGGGTTTTTTTTTCAGCAATCTGCAGCTACACAACAGGAGGCAGAACTCAGAGTGCAGTAAATGTAAGGAACACTTCTGCATGTGAAGATGTCTGGGATGGATGGTGGAAGGACTCAGTCCAATCCTCTTCCCACTGAAATTAGAGAATGGTAGACATCACCTCCTAAGCAAAATTGTTAATGGAGGTATGTTTTATCCTGTCTGTTAGTAGGCAAATACGGAGGATTAATACATTTGGGAACCTTAGAGTTCCCTATAACCTTTTATTTTTTAAAAAAAGTACTTTCAAATTTCAAAAATTTCAGCTTTTGGAAACACAAATACTGATGTTTTTCACTAAAAATTATGAAATCTTTTGAACAAATCAGAAACCTTCATTACATCCAACCAGGTTTCCTTTTGTAAAAAAAAAAATGTTTTTCTCACACAAATTATTTTTGCTTGGTTTTTTTTACTTTTTAAATAAAATCTGTCAGAAAATTTGCAAGCAATATTTCTCTATCCCTTGCCAAGTTTTGTCTTGTGGTTGTAATCAATGATCTGACATCTGAAATCAGTGTTATTTTTCCTTCAGATTATTCTTTTGTTTAACTGCACTCACCATTCACACACTGCTAAATTTCCTCTTCAGGTACCTGATTTTATCCTGTGTCTGCAATTTTTCTTTCTTTCTCCCACCTTGTGCCTGTAAATGTATCTTTAAAGCCTGCTATCTATCATTTCTTCTGAAAACCAACTAACTGTTTGCACATTTGCTTTCCAGATGTTGCTGCCACCAAATTATTCCCCAGTGATTTAAGCTTGAATTTCACCCATTACTGTTTAGCTTGTAGGACATATTCCTGGAACTCAGAAGATTTTCAACTTCAGTTTGTCTTCCTTCCCTCAGGAAAACTCAAAACGAAATAGTAAATTTTACCCCAAAACAGACCATAGGAAAGGTTGAAATTCAACAAATGGCTTCTAAGCAAACAATTAAATAAAATAATTCACTGTGCTATTTTGTCAATCTATCTAAAAGGGTTGTGATGCTTAACAGATAGATAGATAGATCTCCCCTGAAAGATCAGTCTCACTGTAAAAGCAGCACCATGTAAATTACAGTGGTTTTGATACGGAAATAAAATATTCCTGAAGTGTATCACTATATGAAATGTCAAGTGTTTTTCACACATGCCTCTTTTTAACCAATATTCCTAATTTAATCTGTAGAATAAGGCTCTCACTTATTCCTGACTGGGTAATTAAACCAGTACTAAACTGAGTGTACCAGAACTCATTAAATTTCTACTTATTCCTTATTCTTATTATGAAATGAGAATGTTGAAAATCTTTTTCCAGGTGCTGCCTAGCCCTTATAGATCTCAGTTTGACAAAGCTCTTGCTCCATTCCCTTGGTCACACGTACCTCTAACATGGAATTTGCCTGCATTGAGGCATAGCAGAAGTGGGAAGAGTGGTCTGAACTGAATGTACATTTATTTTTATCTCCTTCTCTCATTCCTGAGCTGCTTTTGTATCTTGAAGATTTCCTTTTTTTCTACCCAGAAGATATTTTGGCATTTGATTTGGGATTTGGGTCGCTTGTTTGTATTTTTCTTTAATCAGCAGCATTGTATGGACTATTACTGTGTAGTAGACAAGGTAACTTAAGACAGAAATAAAGTGCAGCGCTCACATAGTTAATGCTATTTCAGGGATCTATGCGTAAAAATCAATTTTAGTTATTCACAACCTTTTTTCTTCTTTCCTCACTCAATTACCTTATTGACCACTTATTTATAAGCTAAAAAAGACACATATTCTCCCTGTCTGTTCCACAGAGGAAACAAAAAATGGCCTTATTTAATCCTGATGTTGGTGGAATTCTACCAAGGGAAAATTTAGCTCAAATGTTCCTGAAGAAAGTCATTGAATGAAAATAGATTTTACTTTGGCTTAGTTATTCATTTTATTTAATTTTATTCTTAAAATATATGTTTCACATAATCTCACCAGGTACAGATGTCTGGTCCTGTATGCTAAAATTCCAACAAATTATCATTTCATATACTCATAATAATATTTGAAACCAATAACATCTAACATGATTGCATAATTTTGATAAAATTAAGTCCTCACTTCTTATGAGAAGTAAGGATGGGGAAAATGTATCTTTAAGTAAGGTACTGAACAATGAAATAAATAGGTAAATTAAATATTTTTAAAAGTTAATTTTTCCCAGAAAATAAAAGTGGGTTGGTTTCATAAATGCTAAACACCATTACCTGCTTTTGAGTTCCACTGCAGAGAGTGGATTAACAGCTGTTGTCAGAAATTGTTGGTGTAATGGAATTATTTATGGTGTCATCTGTTTAATTCTTGTGGGAAATGTTCACACAGTCTGTCAATGAAGTGCATGAATACAGCTAAAACATGGTTTATTGACTATTCCAAATGATTTCATTTTATGTATGGTAAAACTGGAAAATTTTAAAGTGTTAGCCCTATCTGGCTTCTCCAAGTTTATCTAATGAATGTTAGAGTGGTTTTGAAATATGGCTTTCCCTTTTTCTACCTCTGATCAGACTTTGGTACCACTGCTTGGTTTGCTCAGAAGTTCACATTTAATAGATACAGCAGAACACTTTTATTACAAAGAACACTTCCTTGTAAAGATTGATGGAGATTAATTCTAGTCCACTCATTCTCATCTGGTGCTTCGAAAAACATTCAGGATAAAACCACTTGTCTCTGTGTGTTCTTATTTTTCATTTCTGTGCAGTTCTGCCATTGTCTCTCTTGGCTGGGGCTAGAAGCAGGATTGCAGAAATGCCACCAGAAAGGCTGTGCTATTGGGGAATAGATGAGGCATGTTGTTTCAGATTTAATTAGAAAAGTTTTGTACAGATTTGCTCTGTAGGCCACATTTCAACATTAAAGTTGAGGGCAGCTGATGCCATCTGCTCCATTTAATGCAAATTCAATGCAGCCCTTCGGCTCTTGGCAACTTACCAATACGGTCCTCAAATTATTTGGGCAAAGTATGACCACCCCTGCTGTACTGAGTGCCCCTGTTTTCTCTCCCCCTCCTACCTAAGCAGTGATGGATTTTTTTGTGCTTCTTTGGCTGGTCATGTATGATTTTGAGGAAAAAGATAGTTTCTATCAATCAAAAAACAACACTCATCATTAGTCTTCTGGGACACATGCTGCAAACCCTTAGGACCAGCTTTTCAAAGGAAGAGAATATTGTTTCTGATGTGAAGTTGATGGATGTTTCATGTACTGTGTGTGACAATGACACAAGAATCTCCAAGAGCAGAGGATCCTCCCAAACCTGTCTTAGCTGCTTTATGTGATCCAGGCTTTAAAGAACATCTATAGCTCACTTCTTAATGGGTGCCAATACTGAAAAATACAAAGAGATGCCCAGGAGAAAAAGTTGTTGTTAGAAAGTAATTATTTGTCATGTTATCTGTCCAATTCAGAAGGGAACCGCCAGGGACCAGGGGTCTGGCTTTCATGTGACTTAGCAAAGCACTACATACAGCTATGGAGGAGTAGAAATTACCAACAAAGTAAAAAAAGATAATCATTATTACCTTTTTCTAATTTAAACATAGTACAAATTTATATGAACAGTCATAAAAAATGTGTTTGATCAGAAGAGCTATTTTTAAAGTCCTTTTTAACAAAAGGACATATATAAAAAAAGAAAACCAAAAAAAATCAAAAACACAAAAAAAAGAAACATAAAAAAAACCCTACCAACCAAAAAACCCCAAAACAACAAAAAAGAAACAAAGAGACAAACAAAAAAAAACCACCCAGAACCACAGACATGTTCTTATCACTGTGTTTGGTTTTGGAGTTGCCTTAGTAGATCAAACTGATAATTTTGTTTCACAGAAGGAGGTAAGAGACAAAGGGAGTTGAGTTGATTTTCCTAAGGTCACTTGAAAAATTTATGACAGACTGAGGGAACAAAACTGAGGGATCATATCCTTGTGTCCCATTGCCAAGCTAATGCTCAAGCTACTGTGTGTGTTCATCATGGAAATACTTGATCAAAAATATGATATTTGTGCTGCCATAGGTGAAATATGTCCCAAGAATAATTGCACACTTGATACTTAAGAGAGGAGAAATTGAATGTATTAAAAAGGAAAATGGACAGAGAAAGAGAGGGAGGAACAGAGTGAGTAGGATGCAATAACTCTGTTACCTCTGACACTCCTTTCAATGTGCTGTCATGCCTCCAGATGTGCATTTCTTCATGTTTTTAGAAATCCACTCCAAAGCAGTCTGGCAGGGGCAGAGCTGCACCAGCTACAGTTGCTGAAGGTTTCAGAAAGAGGACAATGCCATACTCTTTATTGTGGCAAAAATTAAATGAGGAATAAGAATAACAAAGCCTACGTTTTTCCATTCATCTCTTTGTTCTAGCAAAAATTTAATAAGGAATAAGGTTTAAAAAAGGAAAATTTATCTATCCATCTCTTTTGTTTGTCTGTTTATTCAATTTTTGCTTTATTTGGTTGTTTACTTGCTGTGGATGAGGACAGGCTGGATATTTGGAAATTGTACTTTGTCACTGGGCCCAGGTATCCAGAGAGGTTTGTTACTCACTGACTTTGAAAGATTTTATCATTCTAAAAAAAAAGCCATCCATGATCACATCTAGAGAGGGCAACAATCCCCCTATGAGAAGGTTCAAGGAGAACCTCCAGGGATCTATACTTTTTATAGTTTTGCAAATTTTTAAGAGATTATTCATGGGCCCCCAGATTCATTGGGAACTCCAAACACTGTGATGGAACATCTGGAGCTGGAAGTCTTAGAAACTTCAAGGGTTTTCATGTAACTAAAAAATTTCCAGTTTAGGTACCTCTGAGAAAGTAACTGCTCTGTTCATAATCCATGAACAATAATAGATCCTTCTGAGGTATAATTTATAGGAGACATAATTTAGATTGCCTCTTTAAAATGAGATAAACCTTACAACAGAAGAGCTTTTTCTAATCTTTGACCAGAGAGAAGGCATAGGAGGAGTAGCTCAAATAAAAATATCTACAGTGCTGCTGCCTGCTCTGAGTTAGAAGAAAGGAGGTCTTCACTGAAGCAAATTTTTTTTGTCATATGAATTTTTCCTTTTGGCAAAAGAGGTGATTTCTCAGTATACATATTAATCTTAGGTTAATATACTGGTGTTAGTTTTCTTGATTACACTGAGCTTTGGATGGGGGCCTAATTCAAAATGCTTCTCTTTGGAGAGATTGCTGAAGAAACAAGCATCATTAGGGATGATACACTAGGTGAGGGAGATGGGGAATTTAGTTGATTGTCTCAGCTGTGAGGTACCCAGAAATATAGTATGTTATGAGGTTGCTCTTTCTGCTTTGATATATTGTGTTTGTCAGTGGTGCCTGCCACACTCAGATAGGCACCTCTTCTTGTTTTGCAAATGTAACTGTCTCAATAAGGATAATTAAATAAAGCCCCTGAGGTCCCATGTACCACAGCTTCTATTTCTTTCTTCCTGTTCTAGCCCATGAAGTGGAGGGGGGGAAGGGTACCAGCTCATTACTTCCCAGTTTATGTTTGGGAGGGTTGTCGCTGCATCCATGCAGGGCACTGTACTCTGCTTCAAAGGCTCAAAGCCAAAACCCTCCAAGACTGTGGTCGTCTTATGGAGTCATTAATTTGTCTGGGGTACACAGGATGAGTGAAAGGCCTTTGCTTTTGGGAGGTTTCTAAAGGCATTTGAACGGACATTGCAAGTGCTTCCATCAGTTCAGTGACTCCTGCTTCTGAAGGATGAATGTGCACACTTGAAACTGTGTTTCAGGAGGCAGAGTATGAATGAAACTAAATAAATCAAAGCCTGTAAAAACCAGAATTCAGTTTCTGGAAAGAATTTTCTGAAACCACTTTAGCAACTTTCCCCCTGAAACAGCAATGAAAAAGGACAATCAGGAAGACACCATGCATGTTACTTTCTTCTATGTGTTAATTGCTTGTTTCACTATGAGTATCTTAAATTGCTGCCTTGAAACTAAGTTTAAAAAAACAAACAAAAAACAAAAAACAAATAAACAAAAAAAAAACCAAAAAACCCCAGAAAAACAACAAAAAACCAAACACTAAAAAGAAAATGTTGCCCTGGTTGGATATAAGTCACCTGGGATGACCAGTATGGTAAATTTTTAATAAGACGATGAAGCATTGAGTGATTTACTGCTAATCCCATTGCGTGAGCTGGAGGAGACTAAAGAACAAAGGTTTACCGTCCCTTTGGAGATTTGTTTCATCTGCACATCAGCCTACAATTAATGGCCATTTAACTGTTGTTCTCCTGCTGGACATTGGTGGATTGATTCAGTAAATAAAAGTGACAGAGCAGTGTCCCATGGCAGTATAATAGAAACTGGCTGCACCTGTTATTTGCGAATCACTGCTTGCCAGGGCATTGACCTTTTCTAGTCTAGCTAAAACTAATAGGAGAAATTATGGGACTGATTAGTTAAATTTAATTATAAGAAGTTGTATGGCAGAATCTCAATTCCTTGAAATTCTTTGCAAACCACAGTACCGTGTCAATAACACCAACTCCTCCCCTTTTCCTAACTAGTCTTTATCTTGTGGTAATGAAAGGTTGGTTAGTTAACACTTATCAAAGCAAAAAGCAATGATTACCTACTCTAAGGGCTTGTTGGGAGGGAAAGAGAGTTGGTTAATGAGAAAAATGCAACATCAAAGTCTCCTCTGGCTTTCTCTTTCTAGTGAATAAAGAAGAAGGAAGGAAGGATTACACTGAGAGAAGCAAAACAAAACAAGACAAGAAACCTTCAAACTCTACTGAAAACCCTAAATAGATGGTGCAAGCATGTGTTCTCTGAATCCCAATCCAATAAGAAGACAGCTGCCATCAAGTAACTGAGCATTTACAAATATTTAATGGCAGGTTTGTCCTCTAATTCAGCTGTCAGGGATAAGAGGAGAGGGATAGGGATAGAGAGGGTAGAGCAAGTCAGAGCAGAGTGAATTAATCCCTGCTGCTGTTATTGAAGGTAGGAAAGAAAGAAAACTGCAATGAGTTTTACAGCTGAACTAATACCCTGTTTCTTTCTTGAAACAAGCTGGCTGCAGAGATGGATCCAAAGCTGGTCAGGAACTAAAATGAGTGGCATGTGTTAACAGGGAATAAAACAGGGTTTGCACAGCAAGTGCAAATGGTGATCAGGACTACAGAAACTGCACAGAACTGTTTTCACTCTTGAATTTGTCAGAAGGGCCTGAGGTTTTGGGTTTTTTTTAGAGTGTATCCCCATGTTTACTCAGTAACAGCTTGATTAAAATAAAAAAAAAAAAAAAGACCTAATAGACCTTCTTGCCATTCTTGAATTAAAATAATGTAAACCCCAGATTTTTACCCCAAGTTATCCTAGAGGAGAAGAAAAAGACCCACTTGGATGACAGGGTATCCTAAGGATGTACAGGTACTCTCTCAGCTGCTCCTCTGTGGAGCTAAGCTGAAGGAGCAATGAAAGGACAGAAAAGCATGTTATTAATTAAGACTAAGGAAACTGTGACATCCCCAGTGCCAGCATTTGGCTGGCTATGCTCTCACTGTTCTCCAAAACCAGGAAAATGCAGGTGCAGGTAGGCTGATACAGGGTGGCCAGCTGAAATGGGTGCAAAATCTGGCTGAGATGGAAAGCATGAATCCTCTCTTATCCCCTGAGCTTCCTGGCAGGAAGCAGAGAGAGAACTGAATAAAAATGTGTCTGGACTCATTTGCTGCACTGCTCAAGCCCTTCACAGAAAGCTAGACATGTAAACATGTGGCTAACAATCCTAAAATTAATGTGATGTGTTCAAATGGACCTCAAACAATTTGCTTTCATTCTGTCAGCATTTTCTTTTCTGAAAATAGAGGGGAAAAGCTAGGGGGGAAAAGGGAAGAATATAAGGATTAAAGTAAAGGATTAATAAAAGCCAAACACAGCAGAGTGTGTCAGGAATCTTGAGAGGTCTCCAAACATCTGTCAGACAGTGCACATCAGACACAGTGTGTGGTGTCATTGGTGTTGAAAACCATAGCAGAATCAGAAGTGGCTAGGATGAGGTAAAATTACTTCCCAGGAAGCATCAGTAAGCTGTGACTATCAGGGAAGAGAAAAAAAAATAAATATTACACCATGTTTCTACCATTGCAGCTTTGGAAAAGCCATTGTTTTTGGAAAGTTTGGCCACCTTAACCTCCTTGCTGGCTGCTGGTTGCTGTTGTTTAACTGCAGAGCAGAAGATACAGCTCTCATCTCCCTCTTGACATCAGCTGTGCTCCCATGAACCAAATGCTGTGATGCATATAATCCTGGAAAAAGGAAAAGTCTGGAAATCATGAAGCAATAATTCATAATACTCCTCAAGCAAGAAAGGAGCCCCCAGTGTGAGATAGCAATTTTCACAGAGATATCATAAGGGGCTATCTGAGTAAAGGAGGAGATAATTTGTGAAAAGAAGAAGAACAGAAAGGGAACAAAATTTAACCAGTCATGCAGCAGGACAGTAGTGGTACCAGAAATAAATCCTAGGTCTAAATATATTGTTCAAGGTGCATCCAGTAAAATAATATTTCCTGGAAAAGCATCTCCACTGTGAATTGGAGCAGATCCCCACATGAACAGTCTGTTAAATTCTGGTCTCTGTCTGAACCTATGGAAAAAGTTGCATTTTCATGTGCTGAAGTTATGCTAGGGATATTACAATTAACAATGAAATTTTGACTACAAATTGAGACATTCCTTGTTAACCCATTTTATTTTCCACATTTTGTGTTTGTCTGTTACTGCACATCTGCTCAAAGATGGGACACTTGAATTACACAGCAGATTATTCAAAATCACCTCCAAAACACAGGGAAATTACTCTGCCTTTTTGTGTCTCTCAGCTGTTCCTATTACTTCTTCAAAAAAAATTCTATTCTTCATGTTAGACATGGTGCCCCTTGGGTGAGTAAAGGCTGGTGATCTTTAATTAAATTAATCAAAGCCAGGGACAAAATCTGTGGGGAATATTGGGAAAGCCTCTAGGTTAATTAATCAGACACAGAGAAATAGTTTAGACTCAGAACATTGCTGTTGTGCTTTCTTAAAACATGAACTGGTATGAATAAAAATATTTTCAGTCCCTGGTTTTAAAGGGCAGTGAAAAAATGTTTCATTCAGCTCATACAAGGTCATAGATGATTTAACTCAGTAAAGGCAAAATACTTCTAATTTTAGTCCTAGTCTCTGTCCACATTATTCCTCAAGTCCAATTCTTATTTCTTAGGGGTTTTTTTGGGTTTTTTTTCTGTCTTGTAAGTACAAAATTTACTACTCATGAAAGAAAGTAACTAATTACTACCAGGCAAAGTGATGAAAATTGCATCTTCTTTTGTCCCTGTGCAATTACAGAAATTGCACATTTCTGTCATTGTAAATAATCTACCAGGTGCCCCAGGACCCAGAAGTAGCTATGGGTGAGTGATTAAGGATAGAACTTCAGCAGAGGCATTGGTGGTCTCTCTTGACCTTATAGAGAAAATATGTCCAGTGAAATCCTCCTGCCTGTTTACAGAAAAAATCAGATGGGAGTCCTGCTAGACTTTTCAGGACCACTGAAGGGAACCGATAGATTTGTCAGTAGCTCTTGTTTGGGTAGGTTTTGTCTCTCAACATTTGTCTCTCAAAGCCTTTTTCATTGCTGTCAATCATGCTTTCACCCCATAATTACTAACAAGGTCTAACAATCCCTGTTTTCCAACTTGATATCTTAGAGAAATGTCCACAAATATCTTGGGTGGAACTTAATTTTTATTTTTCATGTGACCATGTCCAGGTTTTGGAGGCTGCAGAAGAGTGAGGTCTGGCCAGGCAGTTGAGCACCACGACTCAGAAGGCCAGTCCCCTCATTTTCACAGAATTCTTATTTCCTTTACATTAATTTTCTACTGTAATCTTTTCAGTTCTGTCTCCTCTATTAGATGTTTTAAACTTTGCATATGCCTCTTTCTTGCCCTTGATTGCTTTTTGCCCACTCGTATTCATTCAAATTAGCCTTTTTTACTTCCAGCATATTTATTGCTAGTTGGCATGAATAACCCTTGGGTATAAATTAATTTATATTTGAATACTTCCAATTTCCACTCTAATTCATATGTTTCAGTTAAGCCCCTGATGTCAAAAAGGCTCTCTAGGGAAGAGTGGATGGCTCAAGGGATAGGTAATAAACTCCCTTGTCTTTTTCCCTGTGGACCACTGGTTCAACTGGGTCTATAGAGAGTTGGTAGTAGCTGACAGTCCTTATTCTCCACTGGTTTTATAGACTTGAGTAGCACAGGCTCCAGTGCTTTCATATTATCATGAAAACTGGGCAAAGAATTTTTTTTTTTTTCCTTCAAGTATATTTAGTGAAGTAGAAGTTTAAACAAAAGTTGGTTTGGATTATAGTTGCATGCTTCCTTCTAGTTGTTCCCAGGATATGTTGGCTTTGGGTCTTTTTTTATGTTTATGCATTTATTTTTATATTTGTTATACACACATATAAAATTTCAGTTAATTTATGTTTAATTAAGAACTAGGAGGAGATTTTGTTTTCGAATCAGAGCACGTCGGTGAGAGGCGAACGAGCACCACTGCAGAGGAATTAGATTATCTGCTGCTCTAGCTTTCAGTCTGTAGAAGATGTAGGACTCTCAGCTGAGGTCAGGATTCCTTTGTGCAAGGTGTGGTACATGTGCATGGTAAGAGGGAAGACAGGTTCCAAAAGACCTTGCTGTCTGCATAATAAGGGGGAACAAAATGTCTCCCAACAGCTCCCATACAAATCCCATTGATTTGGAAGGATGCAACGAGAAAGAATTGGATGCAAAGCTTGCTGAAGAGCTGTCTGTCTCTTTCTGCCAGGTAGGGAAGGAACAGGACCCTTTTTACAGCTCAAAGCTATGTATCTAGGCAAATAATGTTCTAAAATCCCTACACCTATTTATTTCCTCCTATCTCAGCCCCCTGTTTTCCCACAGACACAAAGCCTCTGTGATTTGTTCAGTTTTCCCTGCTATTTATAACACTGGGGTCAACCAATTAGACAACAAGCAAGGGAAGGGGGAAAAAGAATAAAACAGGAAAGGGTGGCAGAGGTGACCAATCATATGGCATAAACAGTGAATCAGGATTAGTGGACATTCATAGCCAGCAGCTTGCAAGAAATCCATAGGCTCAAAATTGTTCACACAAACTGCTCAAAGAGCAAGTGCAGAGACACTAATCCATAAAGGTCACATTCCACCCTTGCAGATTCCTCAGACAGAAAAAGGGAAGGAGGGGGGCTAAATTAGTTGCATAAATTATTTGCGATGAATATTCTGAGAAGCTGTGGTTGTGTTTGTTTGTCACTTCCTACCCTAATGTCAATTAGTCAGGGCCAGATGTTAGCACACATTGACAACAAAACTCCCTCCAGGTCCTGAGGCAGAAAGTAATGAGTGAAGGTGGCAGATCTATGCTAAAAGGGTCTTTAATAGACTAAGGTCCAGGTTTTCACATGGATTTAGGTATCTAAATCCCTTTGGAGACCTCAGCCGTGGGATTCTGCATGCAATTCAGTGAATACATCAAGGAATTCTGGCAGTTACTTGTTTTTCTCTCATTTTGCTTCTGGCAGTCTGGCTGCTCGGCAGACAAAGAATGGATCAAAAAGACCCTGAAAATCTGAAATAAAATGAAAAAAAATTGCTGGTCAGCATTGATGCCAGGAACAGAATTGGTTTAGTGCCATCAACAATACCTAAAACTGCCTGTAGTTTTGAAAATAGCTTATTTTTTTATGATTTGCTGTAAGAAATGATTTTTAAAATTAGACCTGCATTTCTGTAGTTTCTGTGAAAAGAAAAATTGAGGTAACTTTTTCTATTGAGTTTGGGCTTTCCTGTTTGTTGTTGTTGCTATTGTTGTTTTTTGTTTTTTGTTAGTTTTGTTTTTAGCATTGTTTTTACTTTAGAACTTTAAAGCTTCTCATAAATAAATTGGATTGCTGGCCTGAACCATATCACAAACAGAGGCTCTGTGATCATGGCTTCAGCTTATAGTATATGTTATGGGGAACATATTACAGTCAGGCATCAGGGAAGATATAGTCCAGTAAGGAATCATTCTTTATATGGAGGATTGAGGGCATTTGGCACTGCAATTCCCATTCCCATAAGGCTCCACAGTACTGTAACCAGATGCAGTTTACTATTGAACTGACTCCAAATGAAACATTCTCATTTAATTTAACACACCAAAATTAAATATTTTGATCTGGGAATCTGGAAGCATTTTGTTTTGTCTGAAAATGTCAAAACAAAACATTCCAACATATCTGAGCAGTTTTTATTTTTCAACAAAAAATTTTTGTGTAGAGGAAAAAGATATTTTTACTTTTTTTTTAGTATTTTGGTTTTCTCTGTTTTTGGGGTTAGATTTGTTTGGGTTCAAGATAAAAATGTGGAAACATGGGTGTGGAAGTATCTAAAGAGGTTGTCTAATACCTTGTCTTGACTAAGAAAGATCCAGTATTCTAATATCATTCCCAACCAAAGTGTATCAAGTATATTCTCCAAATCTTCCACAGACAAAGATTTCCAAACCATCCACCATAATCCTGGTATTTAATCAGTCTCACAATTAACTTTTCCCTGTGGTTAAATCTTCCTGTTGCAGTTTCACTTCTACTACCTACTACTCATGTTGCTCCTTTATTTTACCAGAGCCTTCAGTTTATCTAAAGATTGTCAGTGTGAATTTCTTTCTGTGAGTTTGTGTAAGACTCACAAACTCAAACACAGTGGCTTCCTCTGGGCTCTATGCCAAAGTCCTTTGATAACCCTAGGGGTTTGGTCCAGTTTGGTTGGACATAGGTCCTGTTGCCTTTTAGGGTGGTGTAGAGTAGAACAGAGCCCACATGGGACAGGGAGGTACAGCACAGAGCCCTTGGGGGTTCTCTTCTTTGTGGAGCATCAGGTAGAAACAAAGTCATCTACACTAAGCCTCTATGAATATTGCAAGAAAAACACTAGATAGGGTCCAAAGGAGTCCAAGGATGGTGAAGGGTCTGGAGTTGAAGCAATTTAAGGAATGGCAGAGGTCACTTTGTTCAGCCTGGAGAGGAGGAGACTGAGGGGAGAGCTCAGTGCAGCCACAGCTTCCTTGTGGGGGAAGAGCAGGGGCAGCCCTGATCTCTGCTCTGGGTGACAGGGACAGACCCCAGGGAATGGCCTGAAGCTGAGCCAGGGGAGCTTTAGGCTGGATATCAGGGAAAGGTTCCTCCCCAGAGGGTGTCTGGGCACTGGAACAGGCTCCACAGGGAATGGGCACAGCACCAAACCTGATGGAGCTCCAGAAGTGTTTGGACAATGCTCTCAGGGACAGGGTGGGATTGTTGGGGTTTCTCTTCAGGACAAAGGGTGGGACTCAATGACCTCCCTTCTAACTCAGAATATTTTATGATTTTATGGTTCTGTGAAAGGCAATAGGTATTTGTCTTTAGGCAACTGAGCTGGCTTTCAGAGACCAGTAAAAAAAAATAAATCTGCTGTGGTCTAAAACATCCAACAGGCAGAGGAGTATATTTGGTGTTTATATACTTAACTGATATAAAAACACCTGTGTGTAGATACCTAGATGGGGGTGTTTTCATCTGCAAATTTAATCTGACCTTCAATGTCTACTTCTTTCATCACTATTCTGATTTCTTCTCTTTAGGTTAAGTTCCTTCAAAAGTTGCCAGATTTTTCTAGACGTTGGTTTTCTTCTAAGAATTCCTTTGTCTCTATAGTTAGCCCTATTAGCCTTTTTATTTTTATTATGTTTTTTTTATTTTGGGGAGAGTTCTTCTGAATCCCATTCTTATTTATAATAACCTCCACTAAATTTCAGAGCTGTTGGAGTCTATCTTAAACTCATTTTTATCTTTTCTTGTACTTTCTTCTCTCTTGAAGAGAAGAAAGTACAATCATCCATTTCATGGCTACTTTTTCCTAAGTTCATTACATATTTCACATTCCTGGGTAACTAGTTATTGGTTAGAGGATTCCAATAAGAACAACATTCTTGATTTTTCTGCCATTTCTTTAAAAACCAAAATATAATTTAATTTTAAAAAAAAATTGAGTCATGTTAGACTAGAAGGTATTTGCAGCTTGTATTTCCAGCGTAATATGATGCCAACATAATACAGTCTTTTCATAAAATAAAATTATTACTTTCTTCAATTTATTGCTAAGCATATTTCAAGATGTAAATTAAAGATAATTAAACCTTGTTGCATTAAATCCCTAATGAACATTTCCACATGAGTATTGCCATGGCTTGCTACAGCATCAGTTCAGATCTAAGCAACTTTGTATGGTAAATTCAGTCCTTTCATCAGAGCTGGTTCTCTCTTCCAAAGAAGATTACCTTATTGCTATTGTTAAAGCAGACTTTGATATGTTTTAACTATGAGGTTCCACTTGTAGTGAAACCTTGCAAAAGAACAGTCAGCTCTCTCTGTTGTTAATATTCTTCTGAGCTAGAATTTTTGGGGATTTGAATTAATTTTTCTATTTTGACACTGTGCAATTCCCATTCATTCTTTTAAATGTACGGCTCAGTCCAGCCACCATTTCCTCTCTTCCTTTCTAAGATCAAAGGCAAATCCTTAAAAAAAGCCCAAGGGATTAATAACTGCACCACTGACTCCTCACTAAAATCATCTATATATCATTGGCATTTTGGGGGGCCTGAAATCTGCCATCATATGCAGCCAGTGGATCTTCCTGCCTCCAAGATTCTGTGGTCCTAACCCTCAAAATAAGGACAAGTATTTTTAACACATTTCCACTGATAATGCATAAATCCAGAAGCATTTATATGCTAACAAAATCAAAATAGGTGTGATTAGTGAGTGGAGAGTGTCAAGATGGCTGTCCTTTTGCCATCAACCCATGATAACAGCACTGACGCTACATTAAGGAGCTGCATATTGCATAAACCAGGAAAGGTTATAGGACATGACAGACTTAGATAATAGTAAACCCTGAGAAATCATAACCTGCCTATTACATATTTATTATGCATTACAAATTGTAAATATTTTAAAAATAAAAATACCCGAAGATACTGTGTGGGTAAATTCTTAATGCTTAATGAAATTATTCATGATATACAAAAAGCAACCTAACTCAACAAATAAGATGAAGGTTAATGCATGCAGATGAATATAAAAGAGAACCCAGCCCTGACGACTAATATGCTGTGTCCTTCCCCTGGCTGATCCCAGAGTGAAATTAATGCAACCTCATTTTCATCATTAAGAGCTATCCCTAGAGCTGAGGTGTAGAAGACCAGATAGGAAACACAGAGAAAAATCCACTTTCTTTCCTTCAATGTCTCAGAAGCTTCTGAGTGGTTATAAATACATACACACACATATACCTTGTATTCGTCTTTCCTATCTACATCTTTAATTCATACTTTTCCAGGAGTTTGCTTTATCTGCTTCTAACTCAAAAGGTCAGTCACAGGTTGGAAAGGCCTGTGAAATGTAATGCTGGCTGAAAATAATAGGAAGTTCAAAAAGAGGTAAACAGAAGGAACAGGCATAATAGGCCCATAGAGGATTCCTTTTTCTTTCACGGATTTCTGATGTTCTTACTTATAATGATCATAGATCACACTGTATCATGTCTACAATTTCACTTCCCTTTCATTTGTAGTCTCTTTTTTGGCTGTAGAGTGAAATTAGTCTGGAGCCATTTGTGGGTATTATGGGTTCTCTCACTTTTGTCAGCCCATAGATGTCAGCCTGTGCCCTGACCAGATAGTAAAAGTCTTATTTACCTTCTGTCCTTTCCTGAATTATTTCAGCTGTTTGCCTGGGTGTTTTACACTTTCCCATCCCCTGAGCTAAGGGATAGGGTAGCACAGCTAAGTGCTAAACACTGATACTCTGGAAAACATGCCAACTGTGTAATGCAGCAAATGGGAAGGGAATATTGCAACACCCTTCTTAGTTTCACAAACCTGAAGGAAAAGCACTGCTCTGGGAACTACTGTTCTCCACTGTTAATCTCTCCCACTTAATGACTACTTGCAGCAACATTCTTCCTCAGTAATGCCTCACAAAGGCTATTTAGTTCTGCCTCATCACACCTCTGTTTCCTAAATCCCATTATTTGCAACTAGAATCCCGGGCTCCAAAGAGAGAGGTTTGATCCATGAACTCCCCTGTCTCTTGAGACAGGCTGTTTGGAGCCAGGACCTCTGCTTTCCCACAACACTGTCTGCTGGGATGCCTCTCTCAGGCCTGGGGTTCAGTGACAGCTGCCATGGGCTATCCAGGGCTGCACTTCTGCACTCTGAGGCATTAATACGTCACATCTCACTTCTGGGGCTACAATGAGGTGCCTCTAAAAGACTTTCCATCTTGAGGCCCCTTCTCAAGACTCTCAGCAGTGAAGGTGTCTCCAGAACACAGTTATTCTTCAGAACTGCCACTTCTCCCCCTTCACTGACTTAAAGGATGAAAATGCCACTGAGAGACCTCAGCCTAATCCCTAAAGCTACATAAAGGGTAAAAAGATGAGACAGAGCACTTTGAGCATCAGCTCAGGGTGCTCAAGTGCTCCACCTCGAGCATCAGTTCCTGAAGGAGCAGCTCTGGCCACCTCTCCATTATACAAGAGTGTGGAAAGATGAAGCCAAGGAGACTGGTTTGTGACCCTATTTTCATACATGTAACAGGGGTATAGGATGATGTGTGTGCATCTTCAGTGAGTAATCCATTACTCTAGCCATCTACTCCTCAAGCTTAGCCTCATAACTTAAATGAAAGGATTCTTCTTGTTTTTTTGTTTTTTTTTTTCCTTAACTCTTCAATAACATTTCAATAAAGAAAAAGACTGATTTTCTAGTATATCTGGAAAATTAAGAAGTTGAAGCTCCTGCATATCCATGAGGGATCTAATGCTATAAGTCAGAAAAACTCACAGGGGATGTTTGTCTCTGTGTAATAATTGTGAATACTTTAATTTGTGCCCTGTGCTTATCCCACTTAATCAAATCAAAGGCACCCAATTCATCTGCTAGTGTCCTGACCATAGGAAACCACAGAGTAAATCAGAACAGGAACAGCAAAGACATAACAAAATTAAGATATTCTTATTGCTAGTTCTCTTTTTTCTTGTAACACCAACTGTCTACAAATTTCTGGTGTAAAAAAAAAAAGTCCTTCCACCCCTCCTAGGAGGATCTTCCCTGTTCTCCAGGAATAGTCACCGGGACAGAAGAATACTGCAGTGCCTTTATGCCCTGAGGACTACACTGGGATAGCTCTCAGCTCAAATCTATCATAAATGCTCCCACAGAACCCCCTTAGTGTCTCCCTGCCCTTTGGACCTGTGGGCACCATCTCAGTAGCTTGTACAAACATAAAAAGTTGTACAAATGATTCAGAGGCTGAAAATGCCTTGTCATTGATCAGTGTCAAGGGGAAAAGAGTTACCTATTTATTGTATCTGTTCTCTCAAATCAGAAACTTTGTCTTATTTAATTAAGTTGTAAAGGTTTTCCTTGTAAATAATCACTTTATCATAATTTCCTGAAACTATCTAATGGGAGTTGGATGTAAATCAGAGCATTTATCATACTTCCTACAGTCAGTGTCATTGCATCCTGAACCTCTGGATCTTTCTGAGTAATTGATACACCCTTGTCTTCCCTAACTCCTTCCTTCCCTCCCTTTCTTGTCTTTGCCCCTCCCTCCTCACCACCTTGGGCTGGGAAAAGCAGTGCTGACATTCTGAAGAACAGCAGTGGAATATCATTAAAATTAAAAAATAATGCTGGAAATAACACACAGGGAAAAAAAATAAAAAAAAACAAAAACAAAAACCAAAAACAAACCAAAAACCAATGGGTAATTTAGGAACAGAAAACAGTGGCATAAGGTGCGGAATAATGGAATATGGAAAAGAAATTATGATGATGCCTAGCTGACAGATTGTTGTCATTCAACTCTCAGGGGCTTTGTCACAACCTTCCAGTAGGGATGCAGTCTTGAACATCTGGCCAGCAACTGGTGCAGAACCCCCAGGCCGTGTGGGGAAGGAGCAGGAGGCCCAGGGAGGGGGGCAGAGACCCCTGTTCTGCCTCCAGCATCCCCCATCACTTACTTCTGTGATTCCTTTGGAGAACCATGGGTCTTGAGACATGCAAATTCCTCCCAGGGAAAAAAAAAATGAATTAGGTTAAATCAGCCTTAAAAAAAAAAAACTTCTGCCAGAGTTTTAACATTCAGAGGTGGTTTTGACTTCTTTTCACCACGGCACTTCAAGATTGCCTGTAAATGCCAAAAAGAGAGGTGGAGGTTTGTGTGGACATGTTTGCAGGAGAGTTACAGTTCATTGTTTTGCTGTTTCAGCCCTCAAGTCATAGTTCAATTTAAAACACAGTTCCTTCCTGGCCACATGCAGCTCTTCATAGGGATGGCAAGGCTCATCTGGATCACAGTAGAAACAAAAATAGGGACACAACAGAAAAACAAAAACAAAACCAGCCCTGTTAGGCCAAGTATATTTTCATTTGCAGAAAAGAAATTGCAGTGAATCAGCACAGCTAGCCCAGCTGAAAGAGGTGAGATGACCCCCTGAGATGACATTTCAAAAGTGAGTAATTACTGATCTGGACAAACCCTGTGATTCTGAGGTGCAAAGTATACAGTGGTTTTCTTTTGTTTGATTTTTTTTCCCCGTGTGACTTCAAAGCAAATTTTCTCTGATGCAAAATGAAAAATTCTATAACTTCTGTGGCCAAAAAAAACTAACACAAAACCAAAAAACAACAACAACAACAACAACAACAACAACAACAACAAATCTTAATTTTGCAATTGCAAACAGTTTTGAAGTTTGGAAATATTACCATAGAAAAAGAGTCATTTCAGAGAGATAAATATGGTTATTCCTGTTGAATGTCTAAGCCATTAAGTTATATAGAAGTTTAGAATGTCTTCTGGTTTATCAGAAATGCCTCAGGGCAAATTTGGTACGAAACATTTTCAGAATTTTCTCTTTGGCTCGGAATTACATAATGGATACAAGATACCTTTCATATACAAATTTAATTAAAACTTATTTATGTTTCTGTGGAAATGGCTCATATTTTGTGTGTGTGCTCACACAAGTGTATTTACAGCCACAACATTTAGATTTTGGGTAATAGAAAGTGCAAATATGACTGATATACCACACTGCTTCTTTAAGCTTTTACTTTATAATACCCCTTATAGCCACCAAATTTATACTTCTAATGATGGTTCAACTATGTTACTATAATTAAGGAGAAAAAAGTACAGGTCTAAACAGTGGATTTTTCTGAAGAAATGCAAGGGCAGTTTTCAAAACTCCTGTGTGACTTCCTACCTGGTCAATGTTCAGCTCTAATTCCCTGGGTGAGGAGATTTCCTCATCTTCATAAACTGGGACCTGTAAAATTGCAACGGTTGTTTTCAATCAAAAAATATTAAGATGGGTGATGGAATTGCTGGGTGAATTTTATAGGTTTTATTCAAGAGAAAGGGCTTCAGATTAGACTATAATTGTTCCTTCCAGTCTTACAAATCCATAAATTTTTCTATTGAATTAATAATGGTGATGGGCTGATTTCTGCTGATCTTACCTCTGCTGCTACTTGTGCTTTATGTTCTTAACTGAATAATGTGAGCAGAGCCAGGCTCGATAGCTTAACATTATGACAGTAATCACTAAACTATATAAATGTCTGTCATGGGTTTTAAAATTGTTGCATCAGGTAATTATTAGTTGCCTTGATCTTAACAGCTATGGGAAAATGTTTAATTGCATTACATTACATTTTATTTATTTAAACAGTGCCTTTGTTTGATCCAAAGCACCAGGGAAAGATGAGAGAACATCATAAATTAATACTATCTGGCAGGCCAGAAGTGTGGTCTTATCTATTCTGTAGCACATCCATCTAAAGGGAACCAAAAACAGGAGCAAGAAATATGACACAATCCAATATTAAAGGTAGAAAATGTTGTGAGACTTATTATTAAATCCAGCAGATGATACATTCCTTTGGAAAGAACCATATGAAACGATTGATGGGTGGATTAATTTATCTGCTCATCCACCAGCCTTTGAGAGCTGGCAGTACCTCTGTCCTAGATTCACAGTGGGAATGAGGTGGTTACTTAGCTGAGAGTGCAATTGCTGTTAGTTTGGTCTTTCTCTTGAAAGCAGGATTTCTAGCTACAAGTGAAGTACCTAAATCCCAGGTTCAGACAATCAAGTCCCTCTGGAAATCTGTGTCAAAGTATCTGGCCTGGTAATTTGCTGAACAACAAAAGCTTTTGATTGTTTTTTACCTTTTTTTTCCCTGTATTTCTTCAAAGATTGGGGTTTTGGTTAAGGAAAATGAGAAGTAATAATGCCAGCAGGGACTCCTCCATTAGTCAGAGGACTTGATCTTCCTATATATCCACCATCCATTTTATGAAAATAATCAAGAAACTTTAGTAGTGCATACAGCATTTTTTCTCGTACCTTTTTTGTCCCCCACTAAACTTAGGATAATCAAATTTTTATACATAAATCTTTAGCAGTATGGGATTTGGACTGTGATCTGAAGACTTGTTTATGATTAATTTAGCCACAAACTAGACAAAAAAAAAAGTAGGTTCAAGGTATTGTGGACATAAAGACTTATTCATAATTCACATTTGTGTACATTCTGTGCTTTCAAAGCCTGTGATCTGCAATCAGATGGACTTTATGTGTCTTTCTGTGTCTTTATGTGTCTTTCTAATGTGAACATTACAGTCAGTGTGAGCTGACATTGGCTCTGATACTCTAAGCTTTCCTCTTTAAAAATTATTTCTAAGTAGGGCTGGTAGAAAATTAATAAAAAATATTTTCAGCTGCTTAGAATTTCTATAACTACTAGGTATTTTTCTTCTTGTATGAAGTTTTGCTTGACTAGGCTGATCACACAATGAAAGACATATTTTGTAAAATCCTTTTGGTCTTTTAATTTCACATTTGTAAATCTCATTTGGTTCCTCACTTGGGTACCTCGGTTGTCCTCTTTTTAATTAGAGGAATAAGTTCAGGTGTTAAAGTCTACTTTGAAAATGCAGAAAAAGGCTAAGAAATAACAGGTACTACACACCAGTTCTCAGGCAATACCCAATTCTCTGTTGGCCTTATGATCCATTTCAGAACGAGAAATCTTATTTTCACTTTCCCCTAATACAACTCACTCAATTCTGCATTGATTTATTATGCTTCTGTGCTATAAATCTTATTAGCTGTGTGTGCATGTTTCTTTTACAAATACAACAGTGCCAGAAGTTTGTCCTCATCATACTCAGACACTGTGTGAGCTTAATGGAAAAAGATAGCATGAAAATGAAGCAGGCTGAAAAAAAGATATGGAACTCAAAATATTAAATTTTACAAGAATAAAGATCTAAACTGAAATGTAGTTGCACCTATTCCAAAGGTGCTTCCATCTGTTTTCTTTTCTTTTTTTTAAAACCTATTTTTTTTACTTTACCTTTTACCTGATCTACAATGCATCTGAGATTTTATTACTATGATAGGACTGTGTGAAGTCAGAAAGAAATAGCACAGAGATGAGGTGAGACTGACTAAACCACACAGAAACTAGAGACATGTAAACATCTTGTGTGCATTTGTGAGTTCTCTCTGGCTTTATTTCAGGTCAGATACAGCCGTAAATCTTAAGCAGATAAACTGAATCTTTATTAAGACTTCCAAGAATAAAATCTTTGTGAATAAAACCTGTATTGCTTCTCTTACCTAGTCCTGGGTTATTTGAACACTGTACACTCAAAATCAGCGCCCAAAAACTAAGACCTGGCTTTCCTTTTTGCTTGCACTAAGGAAATTGGAACATCCTGGGTGCTAAGAAGAAAAGAGCCTTCCTCAAACCAATTCTAGCTGAGGACCCGAAATCAAGACTCTTTCTCTCAGCCTAGTGAGAGAACTCAACCCTCACACTTTGAGAAAACAGCTGAAGACTACATGAATCAAAGAACCTCACAGTTCTCTCTTACATTTATGGTGGTAGAGACATGGTCTATTCCTTGATTACCTTGACATGACTTTTGAGTCAGGTGACTAAAAGACCACTTCAGACACAGGTTTCTGAGGCTGTTCTGAGAACATGTAGGGCTATTCTGCTTGAAAAACTTCTAAATTTGCCAAAACCCTGGCTGTGGGAAGAGGTTTTCTGGCCTGACTTATTACGGCTGACTTCTCCAGGGAACACCTTCCAGGCCTTACCTCCAAGGATATTGTAATATAAGGATTGCACCTTAATGCAATTGCCACTTTCTCCTTCAGATCCTTCTCCTTGAATGGATCATTACTGAAACAGCTGTAGTTGTCCAATGTCCAAGGTCCAAGAGATCTGCTTTATAATCCTTGGCTGCATCACATACCTGACTGAGATATTGTAGGGAATATTGATTTCATTTCTCATAAATGAGTCTTCAAACTATGCTGGTTATCTTTACAATGCCGTATCAGAAACCTTCTCTCACCTTGAGACAGCCATGCAGTGTCCTGCTTCCCACTTCTGAGAGATGTTTTATAACACCTCTCAGCTCAAAAGGGTTTTGCCCACACTAACACCAGAAATTGTACAATGCTAGGTCAAGGGAACCACAGAAACACCAAAATCAAATTTAGCTTTGAGGTACTTCAAGCATCCTGAAATCACAAGGTCTTAACAATTTTAACTCCTTTTTCTTCCTCTGACGAGTCTTGGCCCCTGTCACAAGCAATCGGTGCAACGCAAAAGTGGATGGGCCACTGGTCACTATTATTGCACCAGTTTTTGTAAGTGTTTAATGTTCTGGTACAGATTTTTGCAACGATATTGATGCCTAATCTAATTTTTGGAAGGAGAAGATGTCAGGCTGCCTTTTCCATCAGCTCACACAGTCTATTTAGTTTTCCTAGGTTGTTTGGAAGCTTGATGGGGTTTAATTGAAAATGTCAGAAGGGAACATTTTAATTTGACTGCATTTGATATTGTGGCTAATGCATCCGGCAATCCATTGTAATTCAAAGCACTCTTCACACTCCACAACTGGCATTGCTATTATTTTAAAAGGTGAGAACTTTCATTGTTAATCTATGTGGGAAGCTTAGAGTAGCTTATCCTCTGTGCTGGTTTTTTTTTTTTTTATTTTTATATTTATGTTCTATGCTTCTACAAGGGCAACATCCAAAGTGTATTTTCTGTCCTAATAAAGTTCCTACCTCAATCTTCAGGTTCCAAAAGATCTCAAAATACCTGAGATGCCTGGACAGGCTTAATTTTTTATTTTTGTGCTAAAAAGAGGAGGAAAACCAAAACAAAGTTAAAAAAACCACACAAACACAAACATACACACACACCCCTCTCCCCAGCCAAACAAAAACCTACAGAACATTATATGCTAGGATTAAAAAATAGAACTCTTTATTAGAAAGTTCACACAGGATATGGGACAGTAAAGGTTAGGTCCCAGTTTCCAGTTCTCATTTTAACAGTTGTATAAAGATGTGCCACAAAAGACTGAAAGAATTTCAACTGACTCCATAATTCCTTTCTGTTCAGAGAGTTGTCCTGAAATAGAAGTTCATGCTCCATGTATGGTTTTTTATAAGTGTTTCCCATCTTCACACGAACACTAGGGATCCAAATTGTCAGGTATAACAGAGCACAATGGGTCTGCTTTAAAGCTTACACTTGTCTGTTTTATAGGATTTGATACAGGAAACATAACCTAAAAATACATAGTTGGTCAAGTCTGAGGAAAGATTTTGATCCAGTTCAAGTCCATCTATGTTTTTAATTTTAATTTACTGCTCCTGGACTAAAGGCCTGGAACTGCCACAGCTCTAGCCCTTGTAGTGACAACCAGCTATTTTCCATCCCCTCCTGCATGAATGCAATCAGATTCTTTTTACACATATCTAGCAAACTGCAACACAGAACCAAGAATGGTCATGTTTTATCCTGGGAAGCATTCTGCCCTTGACAATATTGACTATCCTTATGGTATTTCAGGAAAAATGCCTTGTTTTTGAGAATCTTAAAGAGGATTATTTATGAATTGCTGCAATCAGTAGCTTGGGATTTCCAGATAAAGATGATTTTGCTCCTACCTATTTTTTGGGCAGCTTGAAACATGCAAGGCTTTTTACCAGAGAAAATATGTAATGGTAAGGAGATTAGAGAAATATGAAATTCACTGAAATTGGAGGTAAATCATAGCATCAGTTCTTTGTTTATTCAGCTCAGAGTGTTTTCATAGCTAAAGTGTACATTGATATAAAGTCACTTTCATTTAGAGACATTTGCAACACATTGGCATTAGCTAGCGAGCCTTAATTAAAACAAGGAAAAAAAAAGGGAGAAAGAAGGATCACCCAGTGTGACAGATGTTTTGAAATGTTTGACCTATTTCCTTATCTCGTAGCTGTGTTTAGTTTAGTCTTAAAATACAGACTGCACCATCAAGTTGTGACTACTCTGTAATTTAGTTTCCCTGAACAACTCAGTATCTACTTAAAACATTAAAAAATTGATTAAAAGGTGGGAAACTACAAGTAGTCTTGTTCAATGTCTGGAATCATGGTCCAGTATCCTGTCTGCAATGAGAATGAGATCTGTTTCCCTCAGTGTTTCAGCCTCTGAATCATGGAATCCTGGGATGGTTTGGGTTGGAAAAGACCTTAAAGACTATCTGGTTCCAACGCATTAGACACCATTTTTCATGCATTTCCTCATTCTCTTCATTAACACACTGCTTGGTGCTGCTCACTGCATCATTCCTAAAATGTTCTGATAAGTGCTAAATCTTTTAGCAAATCTTGAACTCAAAACAAGGTTTACAAAACATGGCCAGTAATCACAATTGTCAAAGAATAAGAATTTCCTCTCAGTCCTTACCAAAACACACACATCTTTTATGGATATTGTCAAAAAACCTTTATTCTCCTCATGATCCAAGTCCAAATATTCCATAAATCCCAATGTAGCTATACCAGCAAAGGAGAGGGGTCCCATAACATTAGTTATATGACATTAATGTTGATGTCTTTATCACTAGGGACAAGATTTGAGTCTATAACCACTGTGAGATTCCCTTAAACCTTGGAGAAGAAGAACTGAGGTGAAGGAAATTAAGGGTATTTTAGATAAAACACCATTAAAAAAAAAGATTATTTTAGTTTATTGCATGAGTCGGGGTATTTCAAAATAAATGCTTATTGTTCTACATTTTCAGGAAAACTAAAGGGAAATTCAGCCTTAAATAAAATACTCTGTTCAGTTCAGTACAGAATATGAGTCTACTTCATTTTATTATTATTAATAGAAGTGATAGCAAGCAAGTTTTAATGAAATGACAAGAGATTATTAAAAGCATTTTTATAACATGTTTAAAAGCTTTTTTTCTTATCTTTTTAAAAGTCAAGGAGCTTTCAAAATCTACACAAACACATAAAATATTTCTGTTGGCCTAACTTTATTAAACAGAAAAACCAAAGAAAAGAGTAAACCTTGTAACCAGATAAAATCCATACAATTCTTCCTGTAAATTAAATACTTTTCTTTATTAAATTTTGCAATACAAACTAATTTTCATTGATGGATATGTGTTATTATGTTATTATGTGAAAATATCAAGTTAATTTGTATTAAGTCTTTCCACTGTGACACAAAATTTCTAGCATTATGTCCTCTAGCATTTCTAGAAATAACATATAGAGAGTACAATGACCACAAAAATATTAGGAATTCAAAAAAATGAACACAATCTTGAAAATAACATTGTTTTTTCTTGTTGATTTTTTTTTTTTACAGACTAGTCAAATAATATAGTTGTTAGAGTCTTTATGAAAGAGAAATAGGTCCTCTTTTGGATTACTGTGATACAGAAAATCTAAATCCTGTGAGCTTTTCTTATTTTCATTAATATCTATGAGGGAGGAGTTAAAATACTCCCCTGCTCCTCTGTGCTCCCCATCACACACACCTGAATTGTTGAGGCCAAAATAACAACAACATCTAAAAGAATCAGGAACAATGCATTGTAATTCTGTTTGAGGCCACCCTACATTTTTCAGGCTTTTCTGTCTGATGGGAATAACAGGTTGTGTTGGTCACCAGCTCTTTTTCTACTAAATTAGCATGATTCA
This sequence comes from Parus major, assembly GCF_001522545.3. Taxonomy (NCBI): domain Eukaryota; kingdom Metazoa; phylum Chordata; class Aves; order Passeriformes; family Paridae; genus Parus; species Parus major. The sequence goes on along the minus strand of NC_031799.1, from coordinate 4,405,803 downwards.
CCCATGAAATTTGCAGCAACTAAATCAGAGCTTGCCCTAGTCAATACACAGCTCAGGCTACAGCAGATTACTGCTGATGTGACCCAAACTCATGTCTCATTTGGAACAAGGGCCTTTACTTCCTTGGGCATCAATAGAGATTATGCTGCATCAGTTTGCTCAGGATGCTGTGTAACAGATCAATCAGCATTATAATGGAATACTGAGGTGTAAAAATAATGTAGGAGAGAGAGGGAAACATTTTTGGTTTTGGGGACTGCCATCCGAACAATGATTCTTTATACCTTAACAAATAGGAAAAAAAAAACCTTGATGAGGAAAAAGTCTTTTAGTGGTCATTTCACAAAGATGGAATGTATTTGTACTCCTGAGGGATTGGCACTTTCATTCACACTGTAAAGGATCTGAAGGCCAATTTGTCTCCTTGATGTCATGACAATGATCATCACACCAGCTTTCACATTCACTTTCAGGGTGTTTAGTGCCAGATGGGAAATGTAAGTACTCCTCAGAAGGGGCTTGTGTTGCCAGTTGCAATAATCAAGCTCAGAAAACAGCCTCAAGAGCAGAAAGCTGGTTCCACGTGCACAGAATAATTTCTCTAATGAGATATTACAAAGTATTTCTCATAAAATGGTCATTCCATGGTCAGTTCATTTACTGCTGTGAAACACTGGAAGGTTCTTGAAATAACTGAGTCTGCCACCCTCCTCTGACCCTGAAAAAGTGGGAATTTGTGCATGTGTGCTGTGGTGTTAGGGAGAAGCCTGCAGAGAACATAATCATAGGAACCCAGGGACCAACCAAAGTTGGAAGTGATTAGACAAACCCTGGGTTTAACATTTTCATCCTTTTCTGTATATCTTTCAGATTTGTTCCAGTATCAGACAGAGCAGCAATGCATTTATCTCAATCCCCTGTGCTATATGCCATTGCCAACATTATCTCTACATCCTTTGATAATTCGTCATCTACTGTCCCTGGGAAATCTGATCCCTGATTTTAGACAAACCTCTGTTCCCGTCACTTGTAAATACAACCCTCAGCCTAAGAAGAAATCTCATGCTTTGCAGTCCATGTGTCTCTAATTCATGGCTAGCATTATGAAGATTATAATGATTTTTCTTTTATCTCTGCTCAGCTAATACACTAGTGATTGGGGAGAAAACAGAATATTTTAGTTGAGATCCTCTATGTTGTTTGACACTCTGTGGTTGCTTCTATTTTTCATTCAGCTTCAGATTCTTGGGGAGAACTAAACCCAGTGCAGCCTTTGATCTTTTTGACTGGTTTCCTCAGTGGATGAAGCAGCCTTATAAAAAGGGCACAAGCCCTTTTTAGATGATAACATGCTGTACATTTTCTATCTCATTCAGCACCAGGGTGTTTGCAAAAAGCTCACCATCAGTATTCCAGCCTGTTTTTATGTGGGTCTCTATTATCTACAAAAAACACTTCCTGATCTGCTTTCTCAGAAGGTCCATATTAATTTTCTATGATCATTTCATTTTCTACGCTTTCCTTCACCTCACATTACTTTCTGCTGAGGCAAGCAAACTGTATGTGCTAATTTTTTTCTGAAAGCAAAAGAGGTCTTTTTTTGTCCCTTACTGTGACACACGCTCTCTTCCTCTTTTTTTTTTTTTTCATTTTCTTTTTCATTGGGCTTTTAAATTTTATGCCCTAGTATTTTAATATTCTTATCAGATTCTTTAATTTAACAAGGTCCTGGTTTTGCCATGCGGATTGTCTGGTGTAAAGTCTTACCACTTGTTCTGTAATTCTGCTTTCTTCATTATTTACTTTTGATTTAGGCAATACAGTTTCATGCTTGAAACTGTGAGGAAAATATTAGAAGAGGTATTTCTGCTCTCCCAGGTCCATTCCTCATCTCAAGACACCACGTGTCTTTCATCCTATTCCTCTTCGTGACATTTCTTCTGGTACCGCCCTCTCAAGAAATGTATTTGAAAAGTTCAGTAGCTCCACGTAACAAAAATTAACAAGACACCTGTTCTATTTTCATTGCATGGCCAATCTGTAGATGCATATTATGATGATGGAACATTTTTATCTTGGCATTTCATTGGATGAGCAGAATATTCAGATATTACTCTTTCTGCATTTTAAATTCCGTATGTTGCTTATCAAGATTATATTTATGTCAATTATAACCTAACCCCATGTTTGTACTCCAAAAGCTAGTTCAAACCAAAGTTTCAAATACAAAAAAGTGTCCATGAGGACTAACTACTAGCTGATTTCACTAATCTTTTGAAAAGAAAATTGAAATGTTCTTAAGTTCTTGGTTATCCTCTCTAAGTGTATGTGGGAACCTCATTCTCTATTCTATCAAAAACATGCTGGTTTAGCCTTAAATAGCATAAAAAGTAAATGTAAACCAAAAATATGGGAAGAAGAGTACTTTTTTTCTTCTAAATAAATAAAAGTATTCCATTTTCGTTATTAAATTACATGTCATAGGGTAATCTTGCATTGACATTTGCTCAAACATTTTTTGAAATGGAAAATGTTATTTGCTTCAACCACCTCAAAGTAAAACAATAAGTCCACAGCTCTTTCTTTTGTCATCACAAAACAAAAACAACAACTAAAAAAAATCGATGAATCCAGCCCTTTTCTGTGAAAGGTTTCAGTTTCGATGAATCACCGTTTTCTGATGAAAAAGTGTTTTGCTGAAAAATTCTCACCCCACTCTGTTTACTGTAGTGGCTTAGTTCTGGATGAATGCTTCCAGCAATCAGGATGGCAGAGGAGAATATAATCTGCAGGGCTATTGACTACTTGTTGAAGGCCAAAGAGAAGTTGACAATAAAACCTGCTGCAATGTACATTTAAGCCAGTTTGAGCAGAGAGCAGCTTATCAGAGGTCTCAAGTGGATGGAGGCTTCTGCTCAGCTCACCTAGCAGGTCTGCTGCAGACCCCTTTTCGAAAGGGCTGCTTGCACCTAAAGCCTGGAAGATCCATCCTATTTCATGCAGGATGCTTATTTTCATCTCCCACGTAAGCCCACGGGAACTGGGGGTGCTGAAAGCAGTGCTGCAGATGTCCCTGTGCCCCTGAAGAGACCTGACCACATCACTCCAAGTTCAGCTGAAACAATACTTAGTTTTAAGACTAATATTGAGTTCAGAACCAAAGTCCATCAGTGAAGCACAGGACTGTGAAAACTTAGCAAGCTTCATTTTTTTTTCTTCACGAAGGCTATCTGGCAATGTAAGATTTAATAAATAAATAAACAGATAAACAAATAAATACATTCTTGAATGATAACATGAAACATTGCTGAGAAAGGTAAAACCAGTAGAAAACTTTCAGGCATTTGAAATGAACCTTTAGTACAGGAGAATAATATTTTTTTTTTTCCTTTTTAAAGAAAGCTAAAAACCATTCAATAACCCAGAGTTGCAAAAGAAATCCCAAAGTGCTACAAGTAGAGTGACCACCCAATAACCAATCACCGTGGCAACAGACCCAGATGCAAAAACTTCCTTTTGTTGCTCACTTAGCACTGTCATTTAGTCCCACTCATGAAACCCCATTTTAGAAGAGTGGACATAATTCATCATGAAAAGAAATAAGAAAGGCTAGAGAAAGGAGAAAGTCAGTTGTGGTTATTATTTATCATTACAGTCCCCTAATCCACTAAGCATCTTTTCTACTAAGCTCATTTTAAGACTTCCTCCCGCTCCCTCCTCCCTGCTGGAAACACCTCAAACTAAAAAGTGCACGAGAAAAAAGGGGTATGAAGGAAAAATAGAACAATTACATGAACCAGACAAAATTACTAGAATAGCCAAAAATAGACATGAGGATTTCAGTGTCCCATTTTTACTAGTGATGCAGTCAATTGTGTACTAATCTGAGTCACTGTGGATGTCCTTTGTAAAGAAAGTACATTAGATACATAAAAGCCTTTTCTTGTTTTGTTTCACATTCCTATCTGAGAAAAGTTCTGCAGGGGACATCTGCCTATGATTCATCATATTTTTAGCTGCCCATCTTTTACATCTTAGAGAAGCTACAATTAAAGTCTGTCTCCTGTAGAGAGCATTAGCAGCAGCCAAGGTGGCAACAGAGCTTCCTGGTTTGGGAGGTGAGCACAAAGTCACTTTCAGACATGTAAATAAAATAATTTAGAACAATAATGAAGAGAAATTGTATTGTTTGCAGAGGTCACAATGTGCCTCAGAGGCCAGCACAGGCTACTCAAATTTAGTTAGAGTATTAACACTTTAAATTCTTGCACAGAGGTTATGGTATGAGCATTCTCCTCTTTTTTTTTTTACATTTACCCTGTGACATGAGCTGCCTTTCCTTTGATTTCTGACAGACCATTCATCACTGACAATGGAGTATCAGAATCTCCCTGAGTTTATGTTGTGAAGGACTACATCTACTCTAAGTAAACATCATCTTCAAGTCAGAAACAGCTCACCAGGTGCATATTTAAAACTTAATTTGCAGGCTCCTTGTCTAAGGAATGAGCCTGATAGCACACAGAACAAATCCAGCTCCTAGAGTGACATTTTTGAAGGACCACAGTGGTGACAGAGGCATCACAAGCAGTAGGTTAAACAAACAGTTGCTGGCACCTCACCAACCCTCTGCTTACATTTTTTCATCTGGTTTTTGATATTAAACATATAAAAATGGACAGAGAACCTGAATCACTTCAGTCATTCACAGATTATCCATTTTGGAGGATTTGGTGAAATAACTGCACTTTGTTTTCTTTGAAGCTGGATTGGAATGGATGATAACCAACCTACAGTCTGGGTTACCAAGAGTAAAGAGCCTAGAATTTACATTATACAATTATGGACACTACTATTGCCAAGCTAAAAAGTTCAGGGGGTTCTTACAGAAAATCTTGAAAACTGGATGCCTGAAAGGAATTGCACCTCCATCCATAAACACCTTCTTGTTTCTGACACTATCAATTGTTTTTCCTTTTTAATTAATTTTATATTTTTTAATTTACCAAGTGGATAAGTGGTACAGATGCTTTGGTCTGAAGCCATAAAAGTTACTCTTTGATTAATAAACTGTTGAGGAATTGTTGCCTATTTCCTTTAAAAAAAAAAAAAAAACGACACAAAGATATTAATGTGCTCACCTAACACTGGAATCTGGGACATTTAATGTTTTATGTAATATGATTTATTTTGTAATGCTATTTTCTTTGTCTCAGAAGTCTCAGAGTGAGTTTCTCAATTCCTTTTTGGATCTGCTAAGTACTTCTATAATGTAAATAATAGTAAATAGATTTATTTTTTTTCTCCTGTCAAGACAATCTAATTTGGACTCTTCCATCACACTTATCACTGGGATACCTGACAAGTTGTCCAGTTGCTTTTGAAATTCTTGACAAAGAATCCTAATTTAACCCAGAAGAAAACTCTCCTGACTCCCATTAATGTCATTGAGAGGTTGGGATGCTCACACCAAAATAGAATTAGGTATAATATGCCCAGAAGTCATATCCTTTATTTGAAATAGTAGGATTTTTTCACAGTTGATAAAAGGTAGAAAATACTAGAAATGCATTCCCCTTCTATTTATCAGCTCAAGAATCCTTTGTAATCTTGGAAAAAGGGTGGATATGTTTTTTTTTCCTTGTGTAGAAGAAATTCAGGTTCATATTTTAGTGTCCGTAAAGTTCCATTTTAATTACGGGAAAATAATGTGAGGGAGATTGGTAATAGGCAAAACTTTGAGACCTTTTGTTCTTTAGTGCAGTGAAGGAAACCTCATTAGAGAGGATTTTCTTAGTTAGCAGGGCTTCAGGGTTAATGAGCTGTGAGTGATAATATATAGTAGTAATCCCTCATGACTGTAACAAGTTGTATTTTATAAACTTCTTAATCTCAGTAGTGAAAGAGATGTGGGGTATTGGAAAGAGAGGAAACTAATTTTCAGGGCTCAGGGAAATTCTGGTAATTTTAGTCCCTGTGTGGAAGTTGTTTGGGAAAACATCCTACAGATGCCACATGGGCAAAGATAGGATTTTTACCTTTATAGTTACACAAATGTCCCCAGAATGAGGTCTAAGGATTTCCTGAACAGCCCTTCAAGGTAAAGAAAGCTAACTACATGTGGCAAAGAGAAATTCAAAAGAACCTCTCTAGTGAAAAGTAAATAGAGACTAGTAATTTTATAAGTAATTTGGGGATAGGGATCAGAAACACTAAAAAAAAACCCAAAATTAAAAAAAATAATAAATCCATAGCTTTTAAAAAAGTGAAAAATATAATAGATATGTGATTGGTACAACAAACTCACCTGGAAGGAGCTTGAAAGCTGGGGATGATGCCCAGCACCCCGTTAGTGCATAGTGACAGCAAGGGACATCAAAATGATGTTCAGAAAAGTTGTCATTCTGCTAAACCACCTCAAAACAGCACTTAAGTGCTATCTGCAGCCAGCAAGAAACAAAACTGAGCCTTCCATACCTACCAGGAAGGTTCTTTGTTCTGTTGATGGTGTCAGTGAATTTCCCTGGGCAGGGTTAGCTTTCTTTTCCTGAAACTCTGCTGGAGTAGAAATATTACAGACTTCTTTCTGGAAGAAATGTAAAAAGCCAGTACTTTCAGGAGTTAAAAGCCCTGTCTCCTTAGCAGTGACACATCCATCCACTTTCTTCAGTCAAGGGATGAGGGTAACAGTTAAATTAGGGAAATCAGGATCCCACTTGAGAGCTGGTCGCCAGCAAAAGTCTTGGGACACATTATTTTGTTATTTTCTGGGCTTGAGGCAGGGCAATGTACTTCAGTCTGCCTGTATTATCAACATTATATTGTCCAAGAAAAAAATTAGGCCAGTTTGAAGTACATTTTGATTAAAAAATATTTATTTGTCTTTACCCCTTAGTTTATTCAGCTTTTAATCTAAAGTAACACTATGCACAAACGTTTATATTTTCTACAGTTGCTTATTGACAAGACAACTCTGGAAGACTTTATAAATATCAATTTGAGATATTTGAGACCTTTCAGAATTTTTTTCAGCTGATGTTTAAGACAAGATCTATCTCAGGTGCCACTATCTAACATTTGCAAGAGACAATTGTGTAATATTTTTAGTTTTTCAGTGAAATGCTGCAAACACTAATCCTTGCAGTGTCCATATGAGCACAAAAATGAATATTAATCTTGAACTGGTGTAAATCACTGTGATGCCATTGACAAGGACTAGATGAATATTTTTCCCTTCAAAACTGCTTTTCAAGAGGAAACTAGGGTTTTTGTCACTTACATGTTAAAAGGAAAATAGTTTTGATGGAAACAACTCATGGAACATATTGAGTGGACTTAAAAATGGATATTTTACTTCAAAAATTTACTATGATTTTTATGGGAGTTATTCATCAAGGGCTGCACCTTCCCGTAAGAGACAAGTTCTTCATCTGTATTTCACCCTTCAGGATGTGTTCTTGAAAAAGAAACAGGTTTTCAACAAAAGCATTTTTATTTTTTGTTTAGAAAAAAAAAAAATCACAGGATGTTTCTAATGAAATACCTGTTAAAAGTGTAACTTTTAAATGTCTGGTTAGCCACGGATTTGCCACAAAATACTTACTTTGGAGAGCTTCAACAAGGTTACAAATACAAGAATTTTCATGGAAGTAGTTTAAGTCTTTTGCTTCTTTGGCGACAATGAGAAGATTTTTTTTTTTCTTATTTTGATATTTATTCTGAAAATATTTCATACTATCTGAAAAAGGTTAGAAAGAAGACAACCATTTTGCCTGGTATAGTTTGGAGGAAATCATAGCATTTATCCTAAATTAAAGTTCAAATAACAATGCATTAACATTAAGTAGAATATTTGTTATATAGAGATATAAATGTGTATGAGTTTGTGTGTTTGTATATATACAAATATATATATTGCAAAGTAATTTGCTTGTACTTTTAAATAAGAGCCTCAAAGGTGAAATAGCTTTTTGAACTGGTTTAAGATTTTAAGAATTTAATTTGTATGTGACAAATCATTTTGCAAGAGGAAGCAACAGCATGGCCATATTAACAATAAATTAAGCAACTTCCCTAAATTCTCAGAGTGTAATAGATGAGGACTTGGCTCTTGCTGGCATTGGTAGACTGTGAATTAAGGCTGTGGCAAGAACAATTACTGTCATGCTGTCCTATTCAAGTAAATAATGTAAGCAAGAGGTTCTGTATAGTTTGGAGCATATGTTTTAAGTTGAAGATATGCTGAAATGTTGTCCTGAACAGGGATGTTTCCCCAAAGTAGGGCTATGGGCTAGCTGCCCAGTTTGCAATATAATATGAGGAGAGTGAAGTCACACAGAGGAAGAGTGTAAGGAAAAATAGCCTGGGAAATGTGAAACATGCAGGGCCAGAAAGGTACCATTGTTTGTAATAAAAGATTGAAACACCTTGGAACAAAACTCTTCAAATAAATTTGGAAATAAAGTGTATTATTACCACAGAGTCATATTGTCAGTAGCAAGAGTGTTGGAGAGGGGGGAAAAAAAAAGGAGAAAGAGAGAAAAGAACTGAGTGGTAATATTTTAAAGGGTAACCAATGCTCACTAGCAGCTGCAGTAAGACATTAAGTAATAGAGCACACTAATGTTAACAGCTCTCTTGGTAAGAGTGGTAAATGAAATAAACCTCAGCATTCGGTGTATCATTAATCTATAGTGAATAATGGCACTGGTAGTGTAAGGAGATTAAAAAGGGCATTGTAAACATTTGTGGCTGTATAATATACAAATTAAAAATGTGTGAACGCTTGCAGCTGCATAATCTACAAATTAAAAAGTGTAATAGCACAGCATTAATTACTGGCTGATCAATTCACCCATAATTGCTGGCATGTAGATGAACAATTACAGGTCCGAAATGTTATTTGAGAAAGAGACATTGACCTTGGAACCATAAGAAATGATAATATGTTATAAGGTAATACAGGCTTGTGTCAAAATCCTCTATCAGTGTATGCTCTTGCAGGCTAGTTTGCTAGCAGCCCTAATCATACTTTTCCCCATATGTTATTGTGGCTGAAGGAGAACATTTTCTACCTGAGAAACAGAAATTTCTGACTGCTCTGTATTTCCTGTAGACACTGTATTTGATACTTACATGCATGGGACAGACTTGATGGCCTTTTTTGGTGGAGCTGTGACATGGGTGGACAAAAAATAGAGAAACTGGCATCACCTACCTGGGCTTTTGCAGAGTATTGGAGACTGCCCTGCATGACAGCCTTGCCTGTAAAAAGGAGAGAGAACGACTTGACAGCTGGACCACTGGGTGGATGAGTAGCTGCCTTGAAGGTCACACTCAAAGGGTCAGTGGTTCAAATGCCCAAGCAGAGAACTGTGGTAAGTGATGTCCCTCAGAGTTTGGTACAGGGACCAGAGCAGTTCAATGTCTTTGTCAGTGACATGCACAGGGGGAGAGGGTGAATTTTTGTGTCTGCAATGACAAGCCTCTGCTCTGTATAAGACAGAGGGCATGAACCATCACCACCAGAGGATATAGGCCTGGCTTTGAGGCAATAAGAAGTGAACCCTGGGAGGTGGTATGGTGTTTTTTATCATGCCAACGTCCTCCCTTACACAACTCAATTGTAAAACTCCTCTCCCCACCCTCCAGGGAAGATCCTGAAGGGTTGTTTTTTTCTCTTCTGATAGGGAATAACTAGCTCAACTGTACTGACACATGATGAAGCTGTCATGTCTTTGGTGTCAAAACCCATCAAAGACTCCCAAAGCACCCCCAGACTCATTTTTGAGGACTTCCACCAGAGGCACCTGGACATCCCCACCAAACCTGAGAGTATTTCAGCTCATCAGACTTCATATTCTGGGGGCTTTTCACCCCACTCCCGACTGATAAAGTGGCAACAATCACTTCAAAACTCATCACTTCAACCAATGAATATCTAAATTGCAACAATCAAATCTCATTTTGAGACCACCCAGGGGTGGTTCTATGTTTATACTTTTCTTTCTTTCTCTCTTTCTTTTCTTTCTTTCTTTCTTTCTTTCTTTCTTTCTTTCTTTCTTTCTTTCTTTCTTTCTTTCTTTCTTTCTTTCTTTCTTTCTTTCTTTCTTTC
>NC_031799.1:4338483-4394869 GCF_001522545.3 Parus major | reverse complement strand
CTTTCTTTCTTTCTTTCTTTCTTTCTTTCTTTCTTTCTTTCTTTCTTTCTTTCTTTCTTTCTTTCTTTCTTTCTTTCTTTCTTTCTTTTCTCTCTCTCTCTTTCTTTCTCACTTCCTCTCTCACTTCCTTTCTTATTTCCTTTCTTCTTATCTTCCATTCTTTCCCTTCACAAATTTTCTTAAGTAATACCTTCACACTTTTATACCACTGTATTACTATGAATAATAATAATCAAAATGCTTACATACCTGATTTCCAAAGCAAACAAACTGTCCTAAAAAGAGACACAAATATACATACATATATATATATATATATATATATATACATACAAACACCAACCATTCAGTATTGGCCCCAAGAGATCTAAGAGAACCTGAGTTACCCTTGCCTTCGGAGGCAGGTCATAACAAGAGCAGCCCTGAGGAGAGAACAAACCTAGAAAAGCTGCAACAGGTAAAAAAAAATCTTGAAACTAAAGGTAAACTCTACATAAAAGTGTCTTGGGTGGGAGATTGAAGGTATGGCTAACCTAAGACCAAAGATTGAAAGCAATAAAAGAAGTCTAGTCTTGAAAAGGGAGAGGAGATAATTAAATCTTTTCATGTGTAGGCACTAGTTATATCATCCTTAATTACATACTGCTTTTCTACTAGAGGCAAAAACCGCAGTGGTTTGTCGATAGATGCTATTGCATAATTAAGAGCAGACAAATCTGACATTTCCTTGCTTTAGTTGCAACAGTAATAACTTTTCTAATGTAATGCATAAAATTTATATACAACATTTAGGCCATGATTCTGCATATTATGGCCTCTCACTAATTACTTAAATAACTCCACTCATTTTAATGTAACTTCCTTATGCTTAAAATCAATCTCATGTACATGCAGAAGGTTGCATTAGTCATCATCCCAGTCCAAAGGCATTTGTAATTCTGTTCAGTTGCCCACAATTAAAATTTCCTGTACCTCCCTATATGCAATGTTGTGTTATTATATAGCTCACCTCCCAAGTACATAATTTCACTATTATTTTTTTCTTTCATCACATCAGGTAAAATCTCAGGGTTTGTGCAAAAGAAGAGCACTAACTCTTTGTTGACAATAGCAGAGTACATTTGGAATGTTATTTCTCCCAAAATAAAATTTAATAGTAGGTTCAACAGAACTCCCCTGACTAAGAAAAAGTCCTCTTGCAACTGAAAGCATATGACCTCAATGCTCTGCTCCATGGACTGTCTCTCCAAAGAATACAAAATCAAATTCAAGATGTTAGGCCTGATACTCAGTGCTCTTCATGGCTTCTGCACAGCTTATCTGAGAAATTGCATCTTCCTGTGCAGCACTGACTGTCCATAACAGAAAACACTAACTCTGACCCTGGTAGTGAGACCTGAAACTGCTGAGGGTATGTGTGCAGAAAGTCCCAAAACACATCACTGAGCCCAAGAAATGCAACTTTCCCAGAAAAAGTGTAAAGTAAGAAAAGCAAATACCCCCTCAGACTCACTGGCTTTATCCCATTTAATTTTCTTCTCTTTGACAGGAATAATCAGCAAAGCATCTGAGACACCGGAAAGAGCCTGGAATTTGTAGAATTTTGCATTTTGTGTAGTTTTTCCACCAAGGATTTTCATCTCTTAAAATTGAGTTGTTTGTTCTGATCAGCCATTTGGAAAAGGAGATCTGGAAATTCACTGGAAATGCCAATTCACCCTCGTTAGGTGGTGGGAAGCTTTGTGTCTTTGCTAGAAGCCATGACTCACCTCATTTTCTTGCACGTGTTCTCTGTGAGCTCTCGGTGGACACTGATGCCATGGACCCCAGGGCGTGCATGTGGAAATCCTTGGATATCATTAGGATCATTTTAATATATTTCACATATATTTTTACATCTTGAATTGGCCTGTTATTCCACTCAGCATTCACAGTCATTAAATCTCATGCATCTTATGCATGTGATATCTTATTTCTCGCCTTTGTTCTTTTTTGAAATATGACTTGGCATATAACAGCATGTCCTTTTTATGGAAAAATATTTCCCACAAGATGAAGGAAAAAAAGTAAAAGAACACTTCACACTTTTTGCTTATAACTTATTTTAAAGTTTATTTATATTTATTTTAAAGTTTGGGTATTTTTTCTGAGAAAACGTGAAGGATTTAATTTTTTTCATACAAAAAAAACTCAAAAGAAAAATTGGTTGTTGAACAATAATAAAATAATAAGAAAGACTAGCCTAAAATAGGCTGCTAAAAATAGATATTTTAAAAATATCTATTTTTAATTTATATTTTCAATTGTTGTTGATTCCATCAGAAGGTAGAATTTTTGGCTTATTTTCCTGATAGCTATAGGTTCATTGCATTGTTCTTTACAGTTTTGTAGGAATAATTTTGTGTAGGCATTTCAGAAGCCCAGACTGGACCAAATCTGTATTTTCAGGTTGAACCAAAGTAATAAGTAAATTTGGGTTACCCATGAATGTCACAAAAACCTATAGTCAAAGGAGAGAAAATATGAAATATATTAAAAAATATGAAATATAACCACTTTTGACCACTGAATTTGACTTTAAAATGATTCAAGTTCTGGACATTCAGTTTGATATACAGTGTACAACTATGTATTCATGAAATGCAATAAGTCCATTCACTGAAAAACTGTTTTTCCAGCCCTTAAATGTACATCAAATTATATTGTGTTGTGTGAATGGTAATCTTTTAAGATGCAAAGGTACAAGGCAGTCTGAAATATATGTATTTATTAGTTTATTTATTTATATACACTCAGATATATACATACACACATATATATACATACACGTATAAAGAGCTAGGAAGAGATGGAAGAAGTACAACAAACTGCTTTTTCTCAAGTCCTGGTCTCATATCTTGCATGATATGCAGTTATAATTATTTTATAAGCAATTAGGATTTAATGGTGACTATCTTTTCTGAACATTACAATTAATAGAAGAAAAGGTACTTTGGTGCTAGAATGCTTGATGGAAAGACAGTGCTGAGATCTGCCATCAGAGATGGTACTTTCATTGCTCCTAAAACTTTCTCTATGATGTCCCTGAGCTATGAAAAAAAAATAAATTAAAGAAGCAATGAGTCCCTTTTAAATCTTCCTCCTTTGGGATTTGCTCATTGTCAAGAAACAGGGCTGAATTTCAACAGCAACAGTAATTGCAATAGGTAGTTTTTGTTTCATTCATTTATTTTTAGAAAAGAAAGATATTATCTTCTGAAAGATTATGAAACATTAGATTTTCTCTATAAATCATACAGATAAAGGAAAAGCTATTATGAAATGCCAATGAAAAAATATTTTTGTTTACTTTTAGTTTAACTTTTTTTTTTCTTTTCATATGTTCAGTGTTATTCATATAATGCTGCACACATTGGCTGCAGGTTCAATGTCTCACAGTTTAAGTTAAAAAAAAACAACACTGTGTTTTATATTTGAATTACTTATAATTATGTAATGAATAAATCTTTTTAATGTCTTCATTACCAGTTTTGACTCATTCACTCTCTAAAATTAGTGCAAGATTTTTCCAATCCCCATGTCATCTAGAAATCATCAGTCACATTGAAATGACCCAAATCTCAGCCCATCATCATTTTTTGACGTGATGTTATCTGATGTGTCCTTACCATGGAGCTGTGACAGTGGCAGGCACTCCTTACCCTCGAGGGCTGCACTTTAACCACAAAGCATTTCCCCATCAGTGTTGGTTTTTGTTTCAGGGAGCTGAAACAAATTTCAGGTTCATGTTGTGTCTGAGGAGGGAGAAGAAATTTGAAAAGAGAGTCTTTTGGTCAAAATCGTGAGGAAAAGTCCATGTGGATGGAGCAAGCCACACAGAAGATGTTGGTTGTTGTATGGTAACCAGCTGATTTTACAGCTCCCAGTACACATAAGTAGATTGCTTAAGAAAGGGATAGAAGGGTGGAAAAAAGGACATTTGGCTCCTCAACATGAGGCAAGAATTCTCTTTCACAGCATTTGTATGTCCTGCAATGAGAATGAAGAGAAAGAGAAACAACAAAGACTGGCTGCAATCATCGTGACAGGCAGTTTGTACAGTGGTAAGGAGAGTTTCTTTCCCATGTTTCACAAATGTTTCCATGACACCGATGCCTACCATACTGTGTTTATATTTGTTACATTCTGGAACGGTTATCCTGTTTTATACATTGAGGGTTTTTAGATGGACTGAAATTTTATATAAATTCTCTTCTTTGACAAGAGGCAGATGAAGGGGAGAAAAGGGAATGAGCAGTCTTGTTGAGGTGTTTTACAACCTTCAGGGAAATGTATAAAAAAAATATTTTGACTCTAATATTGTTCACAGAATATAAATGCAGATGTGAAATTAAAACCACAAACAAAGATTTCAAGGTAGAATTCATTAATTCCTTCTTTACTGGCCTCTCTTTTCAGACACATCCTTTGAAATAAGTGATAACCAAGGTGGTCCTAAAGCTGTAAAGTCAGGAGGACTTCAAACCTGCAGAGAGAAACATCACATTCTTGCACCAGCAGTTCAGTCAGAGGTGTAGTGCCGTGGGATGAATTCATGGAACAATTTAACCAGAAGGGATATTGTGTTTGCACCACTTGGACTGGTGGAATGGTTTGCCATTATATCAAACCCCAAAGGGATTATTTCTTCAGAGAGTTTTTCTGATGGTCACATGAGAGTGTGGAGATATCTACCTCTGTGATTTTGCCAGTGCTCACTGCAGGAGAGGATGTGTGGCATGGGAATGTCACTGAGGTGTAGCAGGTCAGACTTCTGTTGTTAAATGGCCCAAAATATTTAATGTAGACCAAGATTTTGAACAAAATGCTGATGAAAGGCACTACTTTACAAAGGATACCAATCTAGAATCTTATTCCAATCATAATACATATCACATATTACATTTACTATTTTATTTTTTTTAATCTGAATTGAACCTTAAGGGTCATATCAGTTTTTAAGTTATTGGCATCCAGAGGCGGGGCTGAATTTTCAAAATATTTATAATACCTGATTCCCACAGCTAAAACAAAGTTGTTTTAAAAATATGGCCCTCAGACTGTATAAACTTATATCATTTTTTTTTTACCCTCTCCCCTGTGAAGTGTGGCTTAGAAGTCACAGCTGGCACATTAGAAAAAAGAAATACAGTAAAATGAATAAAATATACTCACATTCACAATTTCCTAGAGGCTCCTTGGTTGTTAATTGAAACTTTTGTCTACTTTATTGAACAATAAAAGTGACAGAAACTACTCTCAGGTGTCCTTCAGTATTAAAAAGAGGATAAAGGGTTCCTAGCAAAGGTGACAGAAATTAATGTGGTGAGCCCAGCTATCAAACATTTTGATATGTGAATTGCCTGATATTTCTATAATGCCTTCTTATGATTGGAAATGTTATCGCTTCTATTGAATCAATAGAAAATGTTAAAGCTCCGTGGTACCCCAATTACAAAATAAAGCTAGAAGGTTAACATCTGGGACCAGCAGAGATAGAAACAATTTCTATTGTCATACCTTTCTGACAAGTAAATGTCAGAAACATAACACCTTCCGCCAGTCTCAGTACCGAGCACATGTAAAAGAGTGATTGCAAGGCAGTCTCAAGTCAAATCACCTGTCATCTCAGTTTTGACATGGAATTACTTTTGTTTTATGCATCTATTAACCTTGAACTATCAGCATTTGTTTTAATGTTCTGGTGTGAAGTGACCTAAATGTACTTCTTTAATGCACTTACTGCTGTAGCTAAAAGGGGGAAAGAACAGGGGCGAAAAAACCTATTAAGAGGGGGTGGATGAAGTTGTCTGTGGCTTCTGTGGCACCACTGGGAGTGCAGCACCCTATTTCCCTGTTCCTCCCTAGGGGTATAAATCTCAGGCATTCACCTGGAAAAAAATGTGGGGATCCCAGAAGCGCCAGTAGCATCTTGAGCAGTATTTCTGGCCTACAGTCTGATGCTGTACATCCCACTTTTTCTCACACCAGGGCCGGAGGAAAAGAAGAAGGAATGTTGGAGGATGCAGAACTCTCCATGTGTTGCAAGACAATCAAAGATCTCCACATTTTCCAGTGCAGTGATGCTTGAGACATCACATCACGATCAGAAAATTATGTCTGAAAAATTGTGTGTCCAATCTAAATTCTGGAGTCACACAATAACATAGGGATGTTAGTGGTCTTCTCTAACCAGGACAGACCACAGGAGTACAGAGTTACCTGGATGTTAGAATATGAAAGTTTAAAACTGAAACTACATAAGCTTTCTGAGATTGTCCCCAGTTTCCACTACCATAAATATAATCTAATAAAAAATAAAAAGATTTGAAATTACCCATGTCAGCCACCCCTGTGCAGAGAAGAGAAAACCTTTTCACCAGTACATTTTTTTAAAATGGCACCTCCCAGTTTAATTTCCCTGTAGAGCAAAGAAAGATTCACCAACTGACCATATTATGAACAAATTATGTCCCAATTGATAAATTATTTGTTGATTGGAACAATTTATTCATAAAGAAACACATAGTTTTGAGCACAGCTTTGGAAACTGAATGCCTAGAAAAATCCTTTCTGTTGGAAGATGCAGTCTTCTAATCCTAAATTTTATCTGGATATATTGCATATTTTTAGGCATGTTTAAGTTATTCCTAAAAATCCTATTGCCACAGTGCTTGGGCATCTTATACACTTTAAGATGGTAATCCTCAAATCTTTCTAAAGGACAATATTTTTAGAGGAATCTAAATTCCACAGGTCTGGTGCATCAATTGTGTTAATAGTAGGAAAATCCAACTGCTTGACAATGACTTTTGGGTATATAAATTTGAAAATCTACCTTAGATAGAAACTGCAAAATATTTGTACTAGTCAGATATAAGAGGAAGAATATAAGAGAGATTTTGAAAGCATTAAAGTAGATCAGTGATCATTTCAAACCGTCACTCCTCTGGTGTCCAATCAGACTTGAACATTTAAATATCTTGTTATCATTTGTATGCAAACTACCACCTTCACCCCCCTCTAGGAAGATTTTTACTTTTATCTTACACCACAGAATAAGAAAATTTTCACTGCTAAATCATTATATGGCTTTATTCAGGGCATTGTCCCTTGAATGTGTGACTTTCTGGGGTTAAAGGAGTTCTTGTTATAACTTCTTTTTCTGGGTTTTGTCTCTTCTAAACAAAAACAGAAAATAAAATTAAAAAAAAATAATAAAAAAATTGCTTGGACACCATTCTTCTAATCAGTAGGGGATAAGAATCAACATGAACACGGTCCAGAGACATAATTTAGTCTCCCAATTATCTAATAACATAATTGGATATTAGGCAAAGAATAACACTGTTTATTATTACAGGGTTATCTTAATGAATTCAATAAATTTGTACAAGCATTTAAGGATTCACAGGCAACATTTGGACAACAAAAAAAATGGAAATATGTAAACTTGCTACAGTTTGACACCATCATATATTTGTAACTTGTTGCTTTTAAGTATTCAGAACTTCCTTCTCCAGTGGATAACTTCTGTGTAGATTGATTTGTCTTCTGAAGGGATAATCAGGGAGCAGATATATTCCTGTATTTAAGTGCATGTCTTTTGGGGAGCCCTGTCACTGTGGCACACATGGAGTGGAAAACTCACTTATTCTGTGATAAAACATAATATTATCTGATATTCACCATACTAATAAATCCAACATATTGAAACATTGTTTTTTCTTTACTCCTATTTAGTATTTTATATTCTTGGATATACACAGTGTATAAGGATGAAGAATCAGGCCATTAATATAGTCACAGCTGTAATTGCATTTTTTTATTCATACAAGGCTCTAAAATGTGAAGTTAGCAGATTGTTATGTGGGTGTACATTAATAAGCACAATGGGGGTTCATAATAGAGCTTCGTGGTGCTAATGCAGCATGAATTAATGAATTAATAATTGCTATTAATTAAAAATAGAGCAGAATACTAGCCAACAATGCCTGACAAAAGTCTTAGCAGTCTCTGTCACACTTCACTTGTGGCTGTTTCTAGGGATTTTGTACAGACTATGGGAATAAAGTTTGGTTTGGAGAGAAGGAAGAGGAGAGGTGTGGAAAAGCAGTGCCCTCAGAAAAGAAAGAGTTGTTGAAATGGGACAGAAGCAGAAGCAAATATAAGAAGAAAAAGTCACTGTAAAAACTCCAGCAGGGAAAAGGCCCAGATGGCCTATGGAAATGATAAAATTAAGCCTCAAATTGATGGTGATACTAAAGTTGGGACTTGATTATCCTGACAGATGTGCATGTGACTCCCATTGACTTCAATGGGAGGTGTACGTGTGTCGCTGATGGGGAAACCAGACCTTGGAACCACTGAGCTGTGTTCAGAGAAGGAGAGTGAACAAGAGGAATGAAAATCTCACGGCAAAAACAATGGCTTTAGCTCTCTGCAACAACCCAGGGCTGAATGTTGTCGGCCAAGATGTTTTCACTAAGAAAATTTTAAATTTAAAGCAGAGAAAGTCTGTTATCTGGTGAAAAACTACAGGAATCCAATGGAATCCATTCTTCCACCTTCTCAGTCTCCTCCTCCTCCCACAAAGTGAGCTTCAATCATTCATGCTGGAGCAAGTGTGCAGCAACTCCACAGAAAACAGTGTTTTCACACCAGTTTGCACCAGCTTCACTGACATGCAGATCCAGTTTAAGGGGTGTAAAGAAATACAAGCTAATAACCTAAAATGGCTAAAAAGGGTCTTGTCGGAAAACATGAACAATAATTCTATGATTGAAAGGATGTGAACATTACAGCAACTTTAAGGGCTATTAAGCCAGTTCCTATGTGAATCTGTAGTGTGAATTGTATAAGCATTTGGAATGTGTTGATGATAAAGGGATTCATAAAAGTTGTTATGCTGATTTTATGTTGATGGATGTTAGAATATAAGGTGAGTTATTAACCAAAGGAAAGTGAGACTAATGTTTAAGTGCTGTGATATATGTGTAATTGAAAGCAATTTCTTCTATAGAACAAGGAGATTGTGGGCATAAGTGAAACAAACTTTGAATTAAATGCAGGTGAAGTGGAATCTGTTGGGTTTTCAGAGCCAGGGAACAAAGGGAAAATAAACTTGCCTGAAAAACAAATATTACTACTAGAAATAAATAATTTGCATTTATATAGAAACTTCTATTCAGAAAAAGCCCAAAGCAAGTTACCCTCTTGCTAAAGCATTTATAAATAATGCTGTATACACAGAAAGGCATATACAATACCTTTTTCTAGGAATCATATGCCTTTCTTGCAGAAATGTTTTCATTCACATAGCACTTCAATAAGACCAATAAAAAGATTATTTGCATCTTAAGAGGGGAAAACTGAGGAAGTCAGTTTTAACTTGATTCTGCTGAAGTGAAGAGCACAACTTTGCTAAGAGGAGTCCTGTAAGTAGAGTCTGGTGAGAGCAATGTCTGAAACCAGTGGGAACACTGGTGTTCCCTCTTATGAGCATAAGATACTCACCAGAAAAAAGCAAAAAACGTGAGTTCTGCCCCTCAGCTGTCAATGTGCCCACAGAAAACCCTGTGCCTGGTTTCTACCCCCTCACAGCAGTGATCCTGGCCATGGAGGCAGCAGGGAGGACTCATCCCTTAAGGAAAGGCAGCAGTCCTTTGAGGTTGCACTGATGGGAATGTTACAGGTGTTGGGGACAAGCCCTGCATATGTTACTGACCAAGTGACAGCCAGCTGAGGCTGCTTTAGCTATGGACAGAAGGGGTATTTCAGTCAGATGACCAGCAGCTATGGATTTTCAGTCCCACTGAATAAATGACGGTGTTGCAGCAATATTTTAATCAGTAAGAATTTGAAGTGACTGGCATAATCATGTCTCATGAGCACTGTAACCATCATGTATTAATGTGGGCAAATACTTTTCATACCACCATGTGTTCTGTACCAAAATGAATGGGACCAATTCAAGTTATAAATATCTGTGAAATCTAAACACAGCTTAAACAGGAACTGAATGGAGTTGCAGAGATTTAGCTAAGGCTCTGACCTAAAATCTTCATATATAATGATGATATCGGGTTTCTTTCACTAAAGAATAAATATCCCTGAATTATTTCCCCATAGTTTGCCACTATATAGTAGAGGTGCTTTTCCTAAAATTTTAGATCCACTTGATGTTCTTACAGTTATTCTTACCATAGAAAACTGAGTTCTGGTAGAACACATAGAAGAAAATATGGGGGAAAATAACCTAAATAAACCATTTATTTCATTTATGTAGAACACAGAAAAAAAAAAAAAAAGGTAAGTAATTTAAAAACCAAAAATCTTATTTAAGTGCTTCTGTAACAAAATAAGTGGTCTCTTCATTCCACTTAGAATAGATTCTTACAGTTCTACATAGTTTTAACAGTTACTTGAAATAAAATTATCCAAGGGGCAGGAAAACATTTATAACTAAGTGATGGACCTAGTGGAAGAACCAGTTAGACAGTAAACATTTAACTTCTGCCCTAGCATCCATTAACAATCAATCATTATATGCTGCAAATCTAACTACTGGAAATTTTCTAGATATTAAGCTTGAATTTTTAGTTTTTGATCCAAACAATTTTTTTTTGTGTGAATAAAGGGTTAATTTTGTTTTTTTCATCTTCTTCTGCTTTCTTTCAATTTTCAGTCTTCCTATAAAAAAAGAAAAAAATACAAAAGAAAAAGATGCCCAAAGCCATTGATGTTTGGATTAGAGCCTCTGGGACTTTTAGTACTTCACTGAACTATGCTAACAGTTTCTGCCTGTTTTTAGACACACTTAATTTTTTTTTTCCCATTAATTATTTTGACAGTGAAATAAAGAGTATTGCACAGTGAATTGCTGTCTACTGTTTAGGCACCAGTGAGTGGGATAAACCTTTTGCAGAGTGACAGTAGTCAGCATTCAAACTCCAACCTCTCCCATAGTATTCACTCTCCACCAAATATCTGCCAGTTAAACTGCTCAGATCTACCCTCCTGTCAGAGCTGCCACTGGGTTTGGACACCATGGATCACACTGTCCATGGCTCCATGGGAAACCACGAGAGTCCTTCCATCCCCTGCAAGCTTTGTGCATTCTGGTTCCCTTTTAGGGTTCTTCTTGTGGTCTGGCAACTTTGGAGTAGGATAATATTGATGAAAATGTCTTTCTTCGATGCACATTTCCTTTGTGAATTATCTGCATTTAATCAGGCTCACACACAGCACCTTTATCCTTGTAAGGCTCTTTTCACAGGTCTGTGTTTTTGTACAGCTGTCTGCTTTCATGAAGTTTGCTGGGACTTAGTTACCTTCCAAACAGTCCTTTTCTGCATTTGGATTAGTGTTCCCAAAGATCTCAGAGTCAACAGGAAGACAAATATATATAAGCATTAAATAAATAAATAAATAAATAAATTAAAATATTGAACAAAAAACATAAATAAATGGAATTGTTGATTAGATTAATTTTTGTTAACATTTGAAATGGTTCCACATCCTTTGTGCCTTGTTAGGTTTGGCCAGTTCTCAATAATGGTCACATTTCAGAGATGGGGAACTAAATGATAAAATGTTCAGAGGTTCCACAGGGTCACCCAGGAAGGACATATGAAACTTCCCATTCCTGACCCCACAGCACTAAATTTCATTGATGGAATGTGACAGAGAAAATTATCATGAGAAGTGGATGATCTTTCTTGCACCCTGTTTTTATTCCTTCCAATAGACCATGTCTTCTGCCTGGTCATTAGGACTGTTTAATGGAGACTCCCAGAGTGGTGAACAAATTTAATTTTCCAACATAACTAGTTCTGCATTACCCTGTCAGCTGCATTCTGATGTCGAAAAGAAAATTAATTATGTGAAACCTGACCACTGAGTTCCTGAAATCTGTGTGTTTTGCTGCTGTACCATCACCCAGGTATGTTTTTAAATATTTCCTATTTTTTTTTTTTTAATTCTAAAGAGATAAATGTTATTAACCATGGTGGAAGTTTGATGTTTTCCTCTTGCTGCCTTAAATGGAAATGGCCTTTTCTTGCTTGTATGAGCACTTATCATGCAGGGCTGAAATAGCTGGAGCAGTTGTGTCAGAAGATTTTTAGACATAACAGGGAGAACCAGGGTCCCTCACAGATTACAATGTTAATATCCTGGGATCCCAAGTTGCAACTCAGCTGCACAAAAGCTTCCATAAACCATAGGTTAAAATTTGTGAAGAGTCAGCACAGTAACAATAGAAATAGATGCTTTAATCTGATTTGTTATTCATTCTACAAAAGACAACCCCTCCCAAAAAAGAACCCAAACAAACAAAACAATCTACAAGCCAACAGCTGAAAACAAAAGCCTATTTGCAGACCTTGGATGAAATGAGAAATGCCTTAAGAAATGTTGTGGAAAATAAAAACCTTCTCTATTTATAGTCAGCTCAAGGCAAGTTAGTTTTGGGAGACTTCAACATGAGTCTTTTTTCTTTTCCAATACATAAAATTACACACTGCAGTTTCTTCTTTTTCCTCTCCCATATTTCTCATTCTCCTTTTTTTTTGGGTGAGGGGTGTGGGGGGAGTGGTGGTGTGATTGGCTTGGTTTTAAGGGGGTTTTGCTTATTTGGGGATGTTTTGTTTGTAATGAATGATTCTTTGCATACAGATAAGTGCAAGATTTCTATGGAAATTTTGAAAATACAACCAGTTTGAGTAAAAGCATTTTTAACATGGGACCAGAAAGACTCGTGGCAATTAGGTACCCAATTTCTATTCTCCTATCTAGTACAAGTATGTGATGTCTTAGTGGAGGCTGTGATGACACTTAGAGAATTCCTGCAATCCCTTTAAAGAAAACCTCAAACCTACTGCTGCTTGCACATATAGTACTAGAAAAAAAGTCATTTAGTGTGCTGAAATATTCTGGGATTTGGTAGATTTATCTTCTTACAAGAATGAGCTGGTTGCACTCACTCTCTTCTTTGTTGTTTCTTTGATATTCTCTTGTAGATTCACCTTTCTTCTACACTGTGAAAATATTTGGTTGACACAATGTGAAAGTAGTTTGGGGTACATTTCTTTAGCTTAAAATTAACTATGTTTTGTAACTATTGTTTTTTCCCATGCTGAAACTTAAAGTTTTCGGGTTTTTTTTTTTAATAAGCAGACTAGATCTAATCTACCTGAAAAAAAAGTTACTCTTTTCATCAGAGTACTTATTTCATTCACAACTTAATAATAATAATAATAATAGACAATTATTTTGGTTGTACTGTAGGAGTAGTTTAGTTTAGTTTAATTTCCAAGTGGGAACAATACCTATTGTTACTTTTCACTATGTTATTGACTACAAACACAGACAGGAGTGCTGAAGATGAAAAATCCTTCTACACACTGGTGTTTCAAATGATGGATGGAACTATCCAGGCAAGAGGCAGTCCAGCTGGCCCAGGAGTCACAGCCAGGAGCAAGGAAGG
Organism: Parus major; assembly: GCF_001522545.3. Classification (NCBI taxonomy): domain Eukaryota; kingdom Metazoa; phylum Chordata; class Aves; order Passeriformes; family Paridae; genus Parus; species Parus major. The sequence goes on along the minus strand of NC_031799.1, from coordinate 4,381,341 downwards.
TGGAGGCAAACACTGGAGATGAGATGAAGATAAATAAATCTCACTCATTTTCTCTGTTTTTCAGGAAAATCTGTGCCAGCCACAATTTCAACTCTGTGTCTTACAGGTATGTTTTGAGAAACACTCAGGTAAATTAGTTTTCAAATATGATTGACATTTGGCCTTGAATCATCCCTCCTAGGCTTAAGCCACATCAGAAACACAGAAGTTCTAAAATCAGTGAAGAACTGTAGAGTTTTGAAGCGAACCTAGTGAGCACGGTCTTGAGAGTTTGTTCATCTGAAATCAGAAGTAGTCAAAATCTCACTATAGAAACCATAATGATAACAACAGTAATTACACAAATTTTAACCTGAACAGAAGATCAGACCAGAAGTCCAATCCTGATAAACTCATTATTAGGGCTTTACTCTTCAATGTGTTTACATTTTAAAAATCTAGTTTGAACTAAAAAATAGCACTCCCTTTGTGAATATCAACAGAAGTTCACCAAGATTGGAAAATTCATTGGAACTTTCATTTTCCAAGTAAAAATACTGGCTTAGATGGAGTTTTCATTTTTTTTTTTTTTTTCTGGAAATTCCCAACCTTCTGTAGGTCTAAACTCCAGTAATAAACTCCTGTGTGTCAAAGCTGTTAGTTCTGGAATGTCCTTCTCACTGTCGGGATTCTGTGCTATGAGGCAGGTATTTCAGAGAGCAAAGATGATGTTCTTTTGGGGAGGCCTCTGTGAATAAGAGTGGATTCAATGTGCTCTGCAGCACTGCAAATACATTGACAGATGTAAAATATGACAAGAATTTAAGAACTCTCCTGTGGTGTGCTAATACAGAGACCACCTCAGGGTGACTGGAGATATGGAATGTAGAGTGTTTCTCATGCAATTCATTAGCATGAGACCCAGTGCCTAAAAAAACCCAAACTCCTCAGGACTGGACTAGGCATTTTATGGGTTTTCCAACTATTGAAAAGAAATCAGCATGACCAATGAATTATTACTCTGGTCTGCCTTTGGAGACCTATCTTATAAGAGAAGGAATAATCTTCTTCTATAAAAATAGAGGAGATATATGACAGTTTATTCAAACATATCCCAAAACGGATTAATTTCTGTATTTGACCAAGTGAATAAACTTTAGATTTCATTAAATATAATGACTTTTTTCTCATTGACTACAGTGGGAGCTTAGACTCCCTTCACTTCAGCTGTAGATACCTCCTTATGAAAATCTATGTTTAAGTGCCTTAATCTGTGAGCTGCATGCTAGAAGGCATTTCTGGATGCTGTAGTTGAGGTAGGTAAACATCTCCTCTCAAATATTTGTCAACCCAATAAGTAAAGCTTTTTCTATCATGTTGCTGTTCTGATCTCTTCAAATCAAAAAAAGCAAGCAAAAAATAAAGGGAAAAAATGTTTATTGCTCATCTTACTGTAGTTTTCATCATACAAGAGTTCCCAAAACTTTCTTTGAATTGAAGTTCAGTGCCAGTTTAGTCTCAGGAGAAAAACTGTCAGGAGAAAAGCCAAGAACTGAATAGGCCATGGTTATGACTTAAGGGCTGACTTGGAGGCTATGGTTGGGGCACTCTGGTAGACAAATTAACAAATTAGCATTAATATGCTTCTGTTCACCAAAAAAAAGTACCCACAATTGTTTTCAAAGTTAATCAGATTGTGGCTTTCATAAGCTCTAAATCAACTCTTAACTGTATGAAAGGAATCTAACAGAATATTGCAGTCTCCAAGAGTGCAATCATAATAGATCAAGAGTGATCTTTTCTGGCCCTAAGGATGGGCATTTTCTTACATTCAGTGACCAGGTTTCATCTTCAACACCAACACCACAACTCAAGTTTCAATTAAATTTTACTCTCATGTATACAAAGACACTCAAGTATTTTGGAGGCTCCTGTACACAGTGTGTCCTGTTTGTGGCATAGTTAGCAACTGTCCATCCCATCTCACAAAAAATTATATTTCTTTACATCAGTATTTTCATCACTGAAATCCCATGCAGACAGCACACTCATCTGGCCTCATGAGAAAACTGCAAGGCATTGAATATATGTGTGTAGAGATGAAACTGTGAACACTACCTTTTTTCTGACCATAGGCAGAGGAAAGCTTACCTAAGACATGTATAATACTGCTGCAAAACCTGACTGAAGTGGGAAAAGTCCTGAGAGAAAGAATTAAAGACAGGTAGTTAAGGCGGTGATGGTCCTGTCTGAGTGTTTAAGGAAGAGGAAGGAGCTGAGTTGTTGAGTGATCAGTCAAAGACAAGGTGTCTCACAGACCAACATGGCTCATAAAGGACTTCTTTGAAGCCTCTTACCCTCTGCTCCAGCAAAGTCTCCCAAGGGATCAGTTCATCCCCTTTGGGCTTTTGTGGGAAAGTGAAGAACGAGTTTGAACAAAGCTAAAACTGGAGAATTGTTCAAACTTCTTCTGGATGGAGAGGAGCTGCATTGTCTGTCCTATATGGAAAAGATTACCAGTGACAGAGATTATTCCCCATGCTCCCAGCAGCTTCAGGCGTGCAGCCCTGCTTGGAAATCCCCAGAGGATCTGTGAATGAAAGAAAATGCTAGCAGAGAATCTCAGAAGCATGTGGCATACTGCTTAACAAAGCTTCTGCCACTTTCAGCTCAAGGAAATTATGCAGAAAAAACCCTCCTAAAATATCTTGAAAATGAGTGATGTCCATTCACTGTGGTGGCTAATGTCACAACATTTACTACAGCACAGGCAAAATATCTTCTCACATCAGGACATTCAACTGTGATTTGCATAATTTCCCCACTGCTGTGAAATGCAGGGGGTTATTTCAGTTCTCTGATGCCCATGAATATCTCCTGTGGATAGCACCAGGACCTGCCCAGCCACCTCCAATGGCAAATGTGTCAAAAGTTTGGGAAAAAGACCACTGATGAATACTGGTGGTTGCAGTTTCAGATTATCAAATCTGGCATCAGAAAATGATTTACTTCCAGATTATGACAAAGATGTCTAGCTGTAGAGCATTGTCCACTATAAATAGACATACTCCTGTATCCTAGAGAGGATGATATGTGGGGTGGCACACCAGAGCTGAAAGTCATTGCATTCCAACCATCAAAAACATTTATTTATTATTTTATTATTTATTATTATTTGTTTTTCACCCATAATATTTGTGCTGTTACAATTATGCATATTTATTTTGTTGCAACAGACAGACAAATGGATGAAATAAATGCATTTTCATGACCATCTAGAAATAAATTAGCAGTATCTGGTTATTGGGGCACAAATTTGAATGGTCAGATACACATTTATGTCGGAAAAGGGGTAGACAAAACAGCAACCTGGAAAGGAAATTGTGCTTGAGAAATACCTGACTCAGTTTTCCCTTGGGGAGCAGGAAAAATTGACGTAGTTTATTTTCCAGTGGAGAAAGCCGAGCCATAATGGGAGGCTTTAGCATAGTCAACACCAGCACATTTCCCACTGCTGCCCCTGAATGAGGCTTCTTCATCTGCTGACAGAACTCTCCAGCCCTTTCTGCTGAGCCCCAGCAACAGCAAGTGGGGTGGCTGGAGCATGCTGAACTCATTTTTATCAGTTTGTTTTCTGGGGTGAAGTTACCCCAGGCTCACCCCTGGTATAACCCTGGAAGGTTTGGGCTCTGATCTGTTCTGCACACCGCTGCACACTGCCCTAGGTAGCTCCTGTCTGCAGTGATTTCTTTGGCTTCCCATACACCCTTTTTACTTATTTATTTTGTCATAAGAGTGTATTCAGGCACCAGGCCACCCAGAGCTCCAGCCTGAACTGTGTCCAGCTGGTGCTGACTGGCCTTGTCTGGGGTGCTCTGGTGTTTGTTGTCTTGGTGGGAAAGGAAAAGATGTCTAGCCAGATAATAAGTCTCACTTTTTACAGCATCCGATATTTTGTATCAGTGTCATTTGAAAGGATATCGCTTTGCGAGATTGATCCAAGGCTGGCATGAAGAATATGCACTCAAATCTCTTTTAGAAAGATTTATAATATTAACCTCAGGCTATTTTTAAGTCACCGTCGATCTTTATAGAACCAGTGCTGAGATTCATTTGTTTTCCAACTGGCAGAAAGTCTCTCTTACCTTTTGTAAGCCGGCATTGAACAATTTGGCTTTGGGTCAAACTGGTTTAATGAACTATCTAGGGTTCAAACTTCATGCTCCCATTTGCAGATGTTCAATAGTCAGTCTGTTTTAGCAAAGGGAGTTCATTAATATTTGCAGCTAAAAAGCCTTCATAACATTGATGTGCGAGTGTCTGCTGTAAATCTCTTAAGTAGCTTAAATCTTTTTTATGTAGAGGCATAAGGTCTGATTCGCTTCTTGCTTACACTACTAGTTTTATGTGAGGTTCCTTCTGTGTTTTTTTTCTTTTTTCTTTTCCCCTGGCAAGTCTAAGGACAGAATCAGGCCTAAAGATTAAAATACCTTTTTCTAAACTTTTTTCCAATAGGCATAAATGACTCAACTGCAAGTCTTGCAGGCTCTTATAGTTTTAATTGAGAAATTTTGCCAGCCCATAGAGAGAGGTGATTCTGCTCCACTCTGGTGAGAACCCCCTGGAACACTGCATCCAGCTCTGGGGTCCCTGCACAGGAAGGACAGACACCTGCTGGAGCAAATCCAGAGGAGGGACAGCAAAATGTTTAAAGTGATGGAGCATTTTCCCTTTAAGGAAAGACTGAGAAAGTTTGGACTGTTCAGCCTGGAAATAGCTTTATTGTGACTTAATCGCAGCCTTGCAACACTTGAAGGGAGCCTACAGGAAGGGTGGAGAGGAACTTTTTACAAGTGCCTGGAGTGACAGGACAAAGGGGAATGGATTTGAAATGAAATAAGGTAGGATTAGATTGGATATTAGGAAACAATTCTTCCCTGAGAGGGTAGTGAGGCACTGGTGAAATAATACCCAGAGAAACTGTGAATACTCCATGCCCAGAATGGAGGCTGGATGGGGCTTGGAGCAATCTGATCTGGTGGAAGGTGTTCCTGTCCATATGAGGGGATTGGAAGCAGGTGATTTTTAAGGTCTCTTCCAAAACAGGCCATTCAGTGATCTTCAAAAAACATTGCAGAGGTTGTTTTAGCACTTCTGTAATAAAGTTATCCCTCTGAAAAATGCATACATTTTCATGACTAATTACCATTCCATTTCTTTATAGTATCCTTTGGTTTGCTTCAGTCAGAACCACCAGAAAAGGGTTAGAAATAACTGTTCTAGTTAATAACTGTCATGGTTGCCTTAGGTCATCCAAATATGTTGAAAGTTATTTTAATAAGGAATTTTTTTTTTCCTCTTGTTTATAGCAGGTAAGATAAAAAGCAGGAGGGCTTCAGCTGTAGCAAAAGAAAGGATAAGCTAAAAATAGGGGGATTGGACAAAGTGTTTAAACAGTGAGGGAAATAAGTATTTGGATGGATTGACTAGGAAAGTCATGGACACTCAAGCATAAGAGGTTTTTCAGAACAATTGCGTCAAAGAACTGTAAGCAATAGTTCAGATATAGCTGATCTAGCCTTGGGATAAGAAAATGGCTTAGTGACTTTTGATAATCTTTTGGGTTTTTTGTTCCAGGCATCTATGAGTGTACAGCTTGGGTGAATTTTTTGTGGAAAAGTAAATAGAATTTAATAAAGAGGAAACAAATCAAGCTCTATAGATAATTTGACCCTGATCCTCCTTTTACCATGGGAAAAAAAAACCCAACAAAAAACAAAGCCAAACAAAAAGGTTCACCCACACATTTCCACTTGAAGAATATTTTTCAGTGCAAGAATCTATCATATCATCTTTTATCACTCAAGAAAATAGACTTTTCTTTAAGTCTATCTTTTCTATATATACAAGATATACTTTTAATTGACTTTTGTTTTTAACAGTGGGAAAACCAGTAAAGTAAATTTCAGTCTGTTCTTGAGTTTTGCTTTTTTTTCCATTTTGTTAATGACCATTTTTCAGTTGTACAGCCAATTAGTGAGTAATACAACCCAATGAGTGACCAACATGGTGATGGCATATTAAAAAATGTTCCATGGAAAAGAAAACTCTTCTAAAGAATGCAAATTTCCAACATTTTTTTGCTTGGATCTAAAAATAGCACCACCCTCTTTATTTGAGAAAATGGTATTTTTTCTCCATAATGTCTCTTGGAATTGTGAAGTGTTTAAGCAGTTACTCCTGTAACCTTAAAATAGCCTTTACTGTCTTGGAAATGCAGGCTACTCAGCACATCTTGACTACTGGCTTGCTCTTTAGTCGCTTCAATGATATCACATATGCCCATCCAGCTACTTCTTGCTGAGTTTCCCTTCTCTCCTTTCTTCTTTCCTCATGGTTTCTTTTTCTTTTTTGTTTTTTTCTTTCTTTTTTTTTTTCCCTTTTTTTTTTTTTAGCTGACTGCAAACACTATATAATTTAGTTTCCCTCCCAAGACTTTGAAATGACTAATTCCTGCAACATATTTCAACACATCCTTAACTGCTAATTGAAGTCTGTGCACAAGTCGGTGAATGGTACGCACCGATGGGAACCTCTCTTGCAATAATGTGCCGAATCCGCTCTTTATCTCATTCATTGCCGGCGTCTCGTCTGTTGCAAGTCCAATCAATTTCTGTAGCTTTAAAAGATATGTCCTCTGTTAACTTTCTATATGCCAAAAAAACGACGATGGAAAATTAAGCATTACCTTTGCTGCAGTGAAACTTGATTGCTTCCAGAAGACTCAGGGAAAAAATGTTGTTGACGTTTTTTTACTTCCAGTCTCTGCATGGCAATAAGGTATGATGGCTGATTTATCAAAGAGAGTGTTCTCATCAAGCAGGAGAGCGAGAGAGAAAGTTCACGTCGCACAAAATGAGCTGCTAATTTCTTTTCCATTTCACTGACAATATGGTATTGGAGCAGCTGTGATTAGAACAATGGATGTTCCCAAACTGTGCTCCATTTAACTCCTACAACTCTGCAAGGTCACACAGTGGGAAAAGGAATTAAAGGCCCTTTTTTTTTTTTTTTTGTCTATTCCCTTTTACTTTTTTTTTTCCTTTTTCTTGAAGGGAAAGGAAGAGAAGGCAGAGTTAATGGAAACTGGCAACTGGTGGAGAAGTCTCCATGGAAATTTTGGATGCCTCTCTTGTAAAGTCAGTCAGGAAACCTTGAAGCCACCCATGAGCAAATCTTTATTAACTGAAGAATTTGGAAACCCCACTGCATCTTGGTCAAGACAACAAATGTTGTGTTATGTTTGCACATGTCTGTATAATCCATGGTTTTGTCCTGGTCTTGGATCACAACAACAGTATGCAACACCAAAAGCTGGAGAGATACAGTTGGGAAAGGACCTGGGGGTGCTGGTTAGAGCAGCTGGACATGAGCCAGGCAATGCCCAGATGGGCAAGAAGGCCAAGAACATCCTGGCTTGTGTCAGCAATAATATGGCCAGCAGGACCTGGGCAGTGGCTGTCCCTCATGTGCTGAGCACTTGAGAAGCTGCACCTCAGATCTTGTGCTCACTTTTTGGTCCCTAATGACAAGAAAGACTCACAGGTGATGGCTCATGGACAGTGAAGGACTACACAGCTGGAAAATTTTCTAGAGCACCATGTGAGGAGAGCTGAGGGTTGGGGGATCTGAGCCTGAGGAAAAGAGGCTCAGGGGAGACCTTCTGGCTCTGCACAACTCCCTGACAGGAGGGGCAGACAGGGGAGCTCTTCTTCCAGGGAACAGGGACAGGATGAGAGGTTGAGAGGACTGAAATTGCAGATGGAGAAATTTTGATTGGATAATAGGGGAAATTTCTTCACTAAGAGATTTACAGTCATTGGATTAGACTGCCCAGGGAAGTGATGGAATCACCATTTCTGGAAGTATTTAAAACACATGTATGGCATGTTTTGGTATGACATGGTTTGGTAGTGGGTTTTACAGTGCTGTATTAAAAATTGGACTTTGCTCTCAAAGCATTTTCCAACCTTAATGATTCTATGATTTTACAAAAATTTACATCCAAGTCTAACAGTCAGTAATCAAAGAGTAATGACTTAATTAGGATACATTTCTAGGACTTTGTAGACTTCAGTTTCATCTTTTCTGGTATATTCTGAAATGCCTTTGCCTAAGTTTCTCGGGTCTCAATGGAGTGATAAGATTTCTCTGCTCCAGATTTTGTAGGCTTTAAAATATTAAAAATTGTGTGATATTTAGATAATTATTGGGGCTTTGTCAGTGTTTGTAGTAAAGCCCTTTATAGGGCAATTCTTCTGCTACAAGTAACTCAGCAGACAGGTGGTAAATATTCTGCCTTCTTGATTTTTCTCCCTTCACTACAGATTGCTATCACTTAATTTTTAGGATGTGATTCTTTCCCTTCAGTGCTGACTTTATATCAGTGTTGTCTTCGGTGGAATTGCACTCCTGATCTGTTGGAGTAAAAGAAGGGACAGCTTTCCTACTCTTAGTACTCTGAATTTTGATTTGATTTTGCCATTACATTAATCTGGGCAAGATGAGAAATATATTGCAACTATTTTTCAGGCTCTGTTTATATTTGTACATAGACTGCATTCCAAAAACAACAGTCTTAGCAATTAGCAGTGGACATTGGACCATCTACAGTCATTCATTATGTTGTACCACAACACAGACAGCAGCAATGTCAGACTGCTGGGGTGTGTGTTTCATTTTCATCACTTTTGATGGATTCCTCAACGTCTTTCTGGTCTGAACCATGTAAGCTTGGCTCATAATTAGCAGTTAATTTGGCAGCAGTTTGGATCTAGAGCTGCAGAGATATTGATAGGTCATTCTCTGGGACCCTCACACTATGAGCAACATTTGAAATTTGGAAAACAAGCTGCTGAGATGCCTTTTATCATGCAACAGTTTTAAAGTGAGTCACAAGACTAAATGCCATTTAAAAATAGGCAGGGAAAATATTGTTTGTTTTGTTGGAATTTGCTGAAAAACACTGCTGGTGTGTTTATCTGGACATAAATTCCCTATGACTGCCACTTTTTTCACATATATATGTGTATATGTATATATGTATGTTCATATATATATGTACATATATGTGTATATATGTGTGTGTGTGTGTATATATGCAGCAGTGATTAAATGGGCAGTATTTCAGTATTGGGACAGCATTGTCCTATTTTCTATATTCCATAGGACTCCCCAGCTGACCCAGAATAGTTCTGTGCTATTCCCTATAAAGCCCATAGGCCTCTAGCAAAGAAGCAAAAAATTACACATTTGGAAAGGCAGAAGTTAAGCTAGTTTTTTTTCCCACATTAGTCTTTTAAACTAGTCCTATGGGCTTCTTAACCAAGCCCCTAGCTGGAGACTAGATGAATATATGAATTTTATGGAACCCGTGTAATACACAAGAGACATGCCCTTTTTCATATACATTATCTTCTCCTTTACTCATTTTTTAATAAAATTTTTATGCTTGTTCCTCTTTAGGTGCAAAGATTTGTCAGCTAGGGTGTAAGGAACATAGTTTCTCCTAAAGAGCAAGTCACTGCTGGGTAAAACAGCAGAGTTCCAAGAGTGTGATGACAATGATTACATGTGCTCCTGATGTAGAAGGAGGAGTTCCTTTCCCTTTACACTTTTCTCCATATTTGTCCACAGGCAGACCCAATTTACTTCCTCACAATCAGATTTAATTCAGACCTGTTCTTTTCCTGAACCAAACAAGTACAGTAAACTTCTGACTTTGTGTGTGGACCTTATTCAGTACATTCAGTACAGAGAATTTTCTTTACCCTTGTTATGCAGATGTTCATATTTCCCACAAAGACTAGTAAAGTTGCATCATACCATTTATCTGTGAAATTATTAGATCAGCAAAAGCTGAAAAAGTAGTAATCCTTGTTCTGTACTCAGTATTCCCTCTGATTTCTCTGCATCTCCTTTGGGGAAAAAATAGCACTGATTTCTAGTGATTCTAGTGATTAATAGAATGTGGAGCTATGACACTGGACTGTGTCTGTTTTCTCTCCATCTTCTGACCTTTGGCATGTGTTGAGATGCCCTTTGCATTTTCCACTGGATGTGTTTTTGTTATCTCTTAAGTATGATAACACCACTCTTTAGCTCAAGCAATAGAGGGGCTCTTGCAAACTCCCAGATTTAGTCGGTGTGGGATAGTTTCCTACAGAAATTGAACTCATGGTTCCACACTGATATTTAAAATTCCCAATTTGAGGTAAATCCTAAAGCTTCCAGTGTCAGAGATTTCTTATTTAAAACAAAATAAACAGAGAGCTACGTCTAATGAAAGGTCTTTAAGAGTCTCAAATATTCAAAAGGATCATTCAGTCCTATCATACCCAGTTTGAACTTCTAAGTAACATCCTGAGGTTTACTTAAAAAAAACCAAAAAAAGCCTAAAAACCCAAACAACCAAACCAAAACCCCAAAAAACAACAATTAAAACAAAAAAAAAAACCCAAAAAGTAAAACAATCAAACAAAACCAAAAAACCACAACCAAAAGCCAAAACAAAACCTCACTAAACCACAGCTTTTCTTTTCATAGTCTGGTTTTGTGGTTAACTGTGGCAATGCCCCTGAGTAGCCCATATCATTCAAACAGAGGAAAAAATATTATGGAAGTCTAAAACTGTGAAAGGAACAAATCAAGGGCAAGACAGAGTTTTGATTTTAATGAATCAAGCAGCCTTTTACAAAGGCAAACTTACCCCAAATCATTCCCAAACCTGGTTCAAACATGCACTTAATGCCTTCTTTAATACAATTACTTTCATATTGAAATTAAACACTCAGGGCTCTGTTTTGCTGTCACACACTGTGTTACTCAGGTTTTATAGTATTTTCAAGCCCTGGGTAAGCCACACAACTCTGTCATGCATGTCCCTAAGCAAACATATAATTTAGGAGCTGTCTGGTTGTGTGAGTGTATCTTGGTTGTTTATGTTCACATATGCACATACTCCATATTTATTCTTCTCTGGGTTTAGGAAATCAAGCAGTTTTGAGAAAAGGGCTTCCTCATAAACCCTGTTTAAATAAAAAAAAAATAAAAAATGTTATTATGTAGAAGAAATTGTCTTTGCTATGCTGGAACCTTCCCTATCTTAAGATGAGTTGGAGGAACTTTGGCAGAACAGATGCTTTGGCTTTTCTCTTGTAGAGAAAAATGGCTCTTTGTATGTGAAGAATCCCAGTGTAGATTAGTGATTGAGTCAAAAGTCAATTGTTCAGCACACATCAAAAAGGGTTTTGAAATGGCAGCATAGCAGTCTACTTTCTCACTCTCTCACCACAGACTTTCAATATTTTTAGAGGTATTTACATGAGGGACTATACGTAAAAGAGAAGATGAGATGAAGAGAGAGAGGAAGACTCTGTACAGAAGAATTTAGAGAGCAATTAATATTCAGACATCAAAAGTTTTCTGAGAGAAAGAAATCTGCTTCTAAAGCTGGCAGCATTTGTCGCTCTAGTAAAATATAGGAAGAAAGGGTAAGATTTTTCCCATGATTTTGGGTCTAGAGGATGGAGTGTACACACAGTTTATGCTTTAGGGTAAGGAACACTGAGCAGTATTTGAGTGAGCGGAGATTTTAGTCAAGTACTCTTATCCACAGGGATGAGAAAGAACCTAACCCCCCCAGATACAACAATTCCGTGTTTTCAGCAAGACCAAAAAATTCTGTATCATTAGATTTGTCTTTCCCTCTGGAACAAAAATAATTCCCTTCTAGTCATGAAGGAGACCAATTTAATGTTATATATGAGCCACAAGCTATGTCAGAGAAGTCAAAGATCTTCCTCAAATCTACAAAACAAGTTGCTAGTAAAAAGACCAGACTACCAGAATCATGATTCATAGCCCCTTACTCACGTCATCTCAATTTTGACTTAAAACTAGTGCTTTAAGCCATACAGGACTTTCAGTTCTCTTACCAATTCATTTTTACTGACTTCACCAGTTCCAAGCCTTAGGAAAGCTACAGTTCAGACAAAAAGTGCTTCTTCTAAACAACTCCCATCCACTTTATCCCTCAGAAAAACCTTCTATCAGCCAAGCTTAGTGCTGAGTCTTAAGGTTGCTGAAGATGCTGATCATTTTAATTTAAGATCTTCAGTCTGAACAGAATATTCAAGGTTACGAAACTTCATTGCATAAGCAGAACACAGAAATTACACAGTGTCGCTCCTTTATGACATTTATTTAGGGATTCTCAAGAACATTACCCTTTCTTCTGTACCACTTCACAGAAGAAAAGTGTTTATTTTGGACTCCTTGATGAACTAAATCTCTATGCCTCAGTTTTACTGGAGAATATTAAATATTTTACAGGATATAGCATTGTCTCTTAAATGTGGTACACAATACCTGTAACCCTTCATTTTGTCATCAAATCTGTATATTTTTAGGCATTACAAAAAGGTCTCTGGCCAGTTGAATTAACTGAGGATTTTATGAATAAAAATTATAGATAATGCAATTTCTACAAAATTGAAATCTACCTCTACATGCCATGATGTTTGGTCAGAATATTGTCAGGTTCTTTCCACATCTCACTGAACAGGCTGCCTGCTGAAGGTTGGATGATAATAGTTGTTTTTATGCCACATGGATATTGATATGAAAGTAGGTGATTTATAGAGGTCATGTATGCTTTGGTGAAAAAAAAAATACTTAGGGATATGGTTCAGCATTGTACTTAAAAAATTTCCTTATTTTCAGAATCCTCAGTCTTTCCCATTTCTGTTCACTGTCAGATTTGTGTCATTAAACCTGGGATTAAATTTAGACAAATGTATGCATTAAAATAGAGTTTAACCCAAACTTTATCAGTGTTGAAAGAGGAGAGTTAGAGAACAATTCAACCTATGAAAACACCCATCAAAATTATCAGGGTTGAATTTGTCTCTGAAGAAGATCATATTTGTGTCCTCTATAAGGACAATATAGATTACTAGTTTGAACTAGAAACCAATTTTTAGATGGCTCTTTATGCTTAGGTGGCATAAAGACAAATCTTAGTAGAAGCCCATGTGACAACTTGATGACTTCTTTCTTCCTGTGTTCACATTTCTATAAAACACTGAATAATAAATAAAATTTAATAACTTTCGCAGAGCTGGAGGTGGGGAATCTTGCTTTCTGCTTCTTTACAGAAAAATCTGAAAATCTGAGCTCCCTTTCCTCCCAAGAGCAGTGGCACAGGTGACAGGAATCAAAACCAGCAACTCTACAAGGGTAGGAGAAGTCAGGGAGAGCCATGGCAGAACATTTCTGGTTAACACAGCAAATCACCAGCATCACCATAGTATAAAAAAAACATGGGTTGGGGCCTCTGAGAAGATCACAAAACCTGGAAGACAAAGTTTCTGCAGTGAAATGCTTTTAGTACACTACACTCGTCTCTAACAGGGCCTGCTGTATATAATATAATATATATATTTGCAGACTCAAAAGCATTTCCTTCACCATGAGGATTTACACAATGTATTAGTGGCACTCTTACTTTTTGTTACCCTGTGATTTTGCAGTATGCATCACAATTGAAGGCACTATAGGAGTTTGAACAAATTCTTGGTTTCCTCTGCTCTATAAAAGTAACAAAATGCCCTGTAACAAAACAAAAAGATTGCACATGTATAGGTCACTTCTCAAGCATGTTTGTAGCAATATGCATAGATATAAAAATATAGAATCTATGTGTCTATATATTTACATTTTAATAAAAAATATATATTATTTATATTTATATTTATATTTATATTTATATTTATATTTATATTTATATTTATATTTATATTTATATTTATATTTATATTTATATTTATTAATATTTACATTTATTTATATTTACATTTATACAAAGAGCTATATATTCGCTTGGGGTTTTGTGGGGTTTTTATGGGTTTTGTTTGTTGTTGTTGTTGTGGGTTTTTTTTGGTTTAATTACTTTTTAATTTTGTTTGGAACACTTGGCAGCTAGTGATTGAAAATTATTTTGAGTTTAAAAGCCAGAGAAAAGTTTAAATGACCTTAGAGGGCTAAGTTGTGTACTTGTAAGACCTCTTGTATGATCTCTAGAATTGCCGTTGACAGATAGAGCCTGATTGACTGAAAATCAATGTGATCAGATGTTTTTATGGATTATAGTGGCCTCAGCTAATTACACAAGATTGTCTTTCTAGATCCAAAAGGTTTCAAAGCAAACTGCAGGCAGATGTATGCAGGATTAATCTGCAGACTTGACAGTTTTTCCTAATTATCTTTTATAATAGCAGAAACTGGATCATCTCTGAACTACTAGAACAAGTAAGTTCTGTGTTAGTATCCCAAAGCACAACTGCCTTTACTCTCTATATTTGCCTCCAAGCATTAGTTTTAATGGTTATAAACACATCTCTGCATTTCAGCTCTATTTTCCAGTTTTCTCAAAGTCAGTACCTGCCTGCCTTGGTGTTTTGTCTCTGTGGGAATCAGTGCCTGATCTGGGGGATTGTTTTTTATAATTTACTTTTATATCTCTCTCAGTCAAAAAAGAGAAAGAAAGAAAGAGAAGGGCCCAAAACCAAACTTCTTGTGGATTCTGTAAAAATGGGGGGATGAGTCTGTTTTATTTAATTTATATTATTAATCTAATTATATCTATTTATATAAAAATATGTTTTCAATTAAACAAATAATATATTTAAGGTATGAAATAATTTATAATCAGATTGAATTGCCTTCCCTGACCCCTTTTTGGTTTGTTTTTTCTGTATTCTCAGACACATTATGTGATCCTTGGAGTGTCTGGAGTTGTACTTCATTGCTTCTCGTGGGTCCCCTACAATTCAGGATGCTCTAAGATTCTATATTATTATTATTCCTGTTTCAAATTGACTGTTAACTAACTTTATCTGTGGCTTGTGACTATATCTGTGTCTGTAAATTGTGTACTCTATCACAACTAAGGTTTTATCATGGTTCTACTTGAGACTAAGAAGAATCCATTCTTTCCAAAGTTATTTGTGATGAACCAGAATAGTGTTTTATCTGCATTATCAGCATTTGCACGTTTAGGGCATTCTCCAGTCATGTAAGAGCTCAAGGCATAAATCCCTGCTTTGAAGCACTTTTTCCCTAGCCTGAGAACACATTATTGGAAGACATTACCTTAAAAATAATCTTTCCACAAAAGGGTTTCAATTTCCATAATCCAAACTGCCTTTGGAACAAGGTCTTGATGGAAAAAGACAAGTTACTGCTTGGTCAAATTCCCTGTTGGCTTTGCCAGTTTTGGCTTTGCCTTTGTTTCTCCTGCTCAGGAGCAGGGTTGGGGATAACAATCTTCATTTGATGGACACTGGATCTCAATGTAAAGCAAGCCAAGAGTCAAGGAGGTTTATGAGCCTGAATTAATTTATACAGCTAAAGTTCTTTGAAATCCTGAGCCACAAGAGTCATTGAGATGTAAATTTCTGGAGCCATGACAGACCCCTCCTTTCAGTTAGTGTGGAGTACTCAGAAACACTCACTTCTTTGGCCAGCCCAGTGTGGTAACTCACAGTGTGCACAACTTCATTAGGAAATTATCCCAGACTCCAGAAAAATATGTGTCTTGATACTTGCCATGGGGGATTATGAAATGGAAACAAATAATGTATTTAATGGAATTTTTATTTTTTTTTAAACCATATAAACCAATTATATCTCTGCCAACATTTGACCATGGAGTTGTGATGTCAAATGGAATTGGTACTACATGACTGAGTTAAGAATTTTTTGATATTTCAGAAAGTATAACCCAGAACGTTCAAACATTCACTCAGTAAGATGAGGGCTCTCAGCCTTAAGGAGTTGCCTTAGCCTGCATTCCTGATCCTTTTTTCTTTTTTAAACTCATTTTTGTCACTTTCATTGTATTTTCCCCCTATTTCCAAAACAGTACAAGCTCACTTTCATGGTTGATGTGTACTCCCACTCAGTGTTTCGAGCACAGTTCAGCCAGTATTTTTGAGGGTCTATTGATCACACTGAGTTATTTTAATGTCCTTGCAGAGTCTTTCTACTTTCTCTGTAACAAGGAAAGGATAGTGATAAAAAACCATAACAGATGCATCATAACTGAATGAAAACAGTCACTCAATTTCAGAATAGTCAGTATGGCCAGATTGTAATTTAAGGGCAGGCCCACAGTTGAACACACAAATGATTGAACATTTAACCACTGTTAATGGCTACCTTTAGAGATGGAGAAAGTCAAGGGTTCCATTCCTTCTTTCCACTGATTCAAATACAGCATTATTTTATGTTAAAAATATGGTGAGAATGTCTGTGCACACTCTGCCCATCCGACCTTGTGACAGTGTCTCAGTGTTGGTATCGTGTGGAGAGGTCCATTTCAGAATCAGACGCTGCAAAACACCACAATGACCAAATGGCAGGACCAGGATGCCCAAATTCACCTTGGTTGAGGAATTGCCTGGGCAGAGTACACCTCAGCAGGCCTGGGGACTCATTAAGAATGAGCTTTTGCTGTTGGTTATAAATCAGTCCTGGTTCTTGTCATGTCTAAAACTGGAGGCAGATTTTAAAGGTGCAGAAGACGGAGCCCTTAGGCTGGATGTGGTGTTGATTTGAAAGAATAATGCTCCTTTCTGAGCTGGTGTAAATATTCAGAGATGCCAGAAAAAGGTGATTTGGCTTCCTTCTTAGCAGCACACCTGACACAGTGGTGTCAGTGAAACAGAACAAAACCAGAGCTCTGCTGGATGTCTGAAACTCCAGACAGAGCAAGAAGAACTGGCTCTGTCAGAGAGGACTGGGTCACACCATCAACAGGTGTGTGTGTCAAGCACTGTGAAGAAGGGACCCAGTCCTGCCCTAGGTTGTCCCATCACCACACCATACTTTCTTGTCACAACTTTTCCATTTTGTACCTTCAGCAATTTACTCACATTTGTCTTTGATTCCTTGTAATGCTACTACTATTCACATCTTCTTTCCCTGGTGCCTCCCTGACCTGGTATGGGGTGTGGGGTAGAAGTAGGGTGTGAGCAGGTATAAACTAGAGAACCTGCAATATCCTTAATGGAATTTACAACAGCTATGAACCTGGTGCTCCATACTTTATCCCTGATTTATCATTTTTACAACATTTCACTGTGAGAGTTTATGGCAATTTATGTCATTACACAAATTATACAAATTGCCATTAACGGATGTAATGTACTATAAAGAATTGGAAGCATGAAGAAAAAAATTATTTGAATTTTTCTTCTGCATGTTTGCATTGCTTTATAGCTTAATTTATCAATTCAGTTAATTGAAATTTATATCATTAGAAGAAAATGCACTGAGGTGCTTTCTTTCCTCTTCTTTTTGTCTGGTTTTTAAATTATAGTTTCTTCTTTTTTTCTTTTTTTTTTTTTTCATTGGACCATAATTGCTGAACCTTTTCTCTGTCAAAGGAGATAAGGTGAAAATGACAACCATCATTTCTATCTCTCTCCCCAGAGACTGAACATATCACCTCTGTGTTAAATTTACCTCCACACATCTTTGCTTTAGGCTTGTGAGTTAATCCCAAACAGTCCCTTTAATTCTGAAAATATAACACATTTTTGGAAGAGAAAAAAGCAGCCTATTTTAGTTGCTTAATCACTCCTTATATTTTAGACAACTTTCAGTCTCCAAACACAAATTATGTTCTGTCACTGAGTGGTTTATCCCAAAGCTTCCCCTCAAGTTATCAATTGTAAAATTATAGGGTGATATTAATTCTTCATTGCAGATGAACCTGGATTATTATTCACATTCTTTGTGTGATCTGTGCTACTAAAACATGAACTAAAAGGCCAGAAGAGTTGCAAAATCTGCTGAGAGGAGGAAATTTACAACAATCTACAGACAATGGCTGTGTAAAGAAAAACAACCTCCATGCAAAAGGCAGGCTCACGGTACTTTCCCTACTGCTTTCCCATTACACAGGTTTTCATTTGGAGGAGTATAGGAAAGGTGAATTGAAAACATGTAAAGGGAATCTGTTTTTTGTCTTTCCTATGTGACCTGTTCTCATACTGAATGAATCTGTGAGCCTGACAGACAGAAAAAGGAAGAAATAAAAATACCAACTGCATAGCTGAACTCAGTTTTTACATGGCCTCAAAAGCAGTTTGGAATCACCCCAGTGCTAACAAAGCTATTTGTTTATATTATTATTACTGTTTTAAGAGAAGCTATAACTGGGACAAAAAGCTTGAAATCCAGAAGTTAGCAGGATTTAAAAAATTTTGCAAAATCTCTTTATATTCTGAGTTGTGCAGTATGTAGAAGTGACAGCCTGATTCATGTATAGGACAGGAACATTTTCCCTGTGCCTGATTGCAATGGATTTAGCCATATAGACACTTCATGCATTTGTTCTAGGAGTATTGCCTCTTTAAATCACATTAGACTGTTTGCTTCAAAGACTGCCTTTTATGCTCATTAAGCACAGACTATCAATGCACAAAGGCTAAAAGGTTGTTTCCACCTTTGCACGAGGAAAATGCCTCAGCACTAGCTGAGCAGGGCAAGCTTGTCCTCTCATGATGGGATTGAAGGCTGTTTCCTGGTGTGAGGATGTTTTTTCCTCCTGTTCCCAGCTCTTTCAGGGTCTTGTGCTTTTAGTACACTTTCTCTACTGCAAATCTTTCTTCTCCTCGAGGGTCATCCACACCACTGGGCTATTGAGCAGGATTCATTCTTGGCTGCCTCTCACTGGTCCCACCTTGCATATGGCTTACCCTCGGAGGAGGAAGAGATGTGAGCATCCATCTCTATTTCACACGAGTGCTCTGAGCAGTGCAATGCAAGAAGGAACTGCTTCTCCTTGTTTCTAGATAAAAATAAATATATTTGCAGTGCCTGGGAGGTGAACTCAGCTTTGTCAATACATGTTGTACTTATCCAACCATTATCCTCAAGGACTGAAAAACTTTTTGGTGAAAGGTACACATTAGTTGTTGATTCTCGAACATCCAAAGTCAGAAAAGGACCCCACGGTATTCAAAACAGCCGTGATTGTGGTGCATCTGTAGAGTAAGTGCAAAATAAATATGTAAATATTCAAAATTTTTTTTGGTTTAAAGTTATGAGCTAGGAGATATCGACACTGAAATTCCTTTCAGCTAATTTTAGCCACACAGAAGTTGCTATCTACTTTATAAAGTTATTTGTATAGAATTTAAATTCAGTAGGGAGCTACAGGGCGATTTTTATATATTAGATTATTATCTTTCCCTGGCTTAGGTACTTCAATTTTAGCTAAATAAAATCAGGGGAATATATTGCATTTTAAATGTATATAAGCAAAGGTAAGGTTTTAAGTATTACCTGACACATAATGCTTCAAACCTTTGCCTACAGTAAAACTGAAAGGTTGATTTAGTTTAGAAATTTGCACTTTATTTTCTAATCTTTCAAGTCCAGATCTTTATAAAATCAGTGGGAGACAGGAATCCAAATACAGTATCCTTGATTTTCAGGTCTTTCATTTATTTTTTTATTATTATTATACAGCCCTCATAAAAAAAAATAATTCATATAACTCCATCATTATTAGTCTAGGATCCATAAAAAATCAATAAGGTTCTATAGGTCTACTGAAATAGTGAATTAGCTACAGATTAGTTAGCTCCAAACACCTGAGGAACTGAGAAATATTTGTGGAGAAAAATAGGAAAAAAAAATAAAACATTAATTGACTTTGACATTCAGAGTCAGTAAAGCATAAATATACTTTCTTATCTATCCTGCTTGTTTTATTTCATTTTGATTTCTGCTCAGCTGACTACAAAGAACACTCTAAGCACAGTGCAAACTCTGTCCAAACAGTAAAAGTTATGGAGCAATGAGCAAAAACGCAAAAGTTAGGGCAAATGTTCAACTGCAAATGCAAAATCTTTTCCTCAAAGGATAAGTAAATTTGATGCAATTGCTTTTATTACTAATTTACCTCACTGCGCTTCAATGTGCACCTAGAATTCATCCATTGAAAATTTAGCCCATATGCACCACAATCAAAAAAATCTCTAGGGAAACGTGATCATATGCTGTGATGACTTTCTAGGGAGCAGCAAAAACAAAGGAAAAATAGGTACTACTATTTCCAGATAGAGAGGGTAAACTTGAGGGGGGGAAAAAAAATGTGAAAACGAGTAACTTACAGCAAATGTCTTTACAAAGATAAAAAAATATCCTGTAAAATGTGCTGAACGCTATTACATAATTAGAGCAGACTCATAGAAATTTTCCACTGAAATATTTTATTTCCCTATTGTTTTTCAAGAAACTTACTTGTTATAGTTTCAACTGCTGCAGAATAAACTTTTACAGCAGAGGAAAATTATGCCACCCATACAGGCAGTGACAGAGACGAATTTTCATGAACTCACAAAGTGGGCAAGAAGTTATTTGTCCCATCTAAGGCCTAAGAATTTAAAAAAAAAATAAATGAAAATTGGGATTTCTCATCAGATTTTTTATTTTAATAGCAGTAGATTAGTGTATAACATCTGCATTTTATCTTTGGCTGCTAAAATGACCCATCTTTGAGAAGTTTCTCGTAAAACAAGCAAATGAATTGTGTGGGAATGAATGCTAAAGATCTCTTGCATATAGAGAGGATCCTGAAGAATAAAAATGAGAGTAAAACATGATGAAATGGAGAAAGCACAAGTCATTTTTTTTTATTTTTGCATTCACCTATTTCAGTTTTGTAGACTTCCTTGAGGAAGCCTGGGCCCTGGGATCAGCCAGCTGAGTTTATCCAGCAGCCAGAAGAATTTGTTTCAAACGCGTGTTTCAAGGCGAGCAGCTGCTCCTCTCTTTCTATATTAATATAGTTTTTTGGGAGGTTGCAATAATTCCAAAATAGGGGGCAAAATAGAAGGTACAGGCAGATGAGGAGAATGAAAATACATTCAGTCAACCCTGCTTTTAAAGCTTTGCTAAAAGTTGTAAGGTTTTAGCCTGGAAGAGAGAGGCATGGAGGCATATCCACTTTCCCAAGAATCAATAGATTTTTTTTTTCTTTCACATGACAAGAACCAATACACACAGTCCTTGGATCCTTCACTGATTTTGTCAAAGGATGTTTTTGTTAGCAGCAATCTTGGAAGCAGTGAAGACAAGGGAACTAAGGCATTTCAGGACATTTTATGGAGTCCCATGATAATAAGGCTTCAGCATTACAGTTCTTATTGACTAGCCATGGGTTTGAAGCTGGTGCCCTTGAGGTGAAGAGCACATTTGCTCAGTCTAAATTTCTTGAATGCAACTGGTAAAACAACATATGTCATAACAATATGATGCTCAGTTCTGGATCTGAGCACAAGGATTTATTATAAAATTGAGGAAATTTTTGCATTCACATAGACTGGCACACCACAGACCAAACTGGAGTACATTAATGAATAAGTACCTCTCACAGGTTTGTCACCCTCAATCCTTTGACTCCAGTACTGAGTGTGAATAGGTATCCTATTGTTGAAACAAAGCATCTAAAGAGACAGGAATGCAGACAGATTTCCTAACATTAGTGCATCGATTCAGCTAGTCTGACTTCCACAGTTTTATCCTGTGATCTCTGTCTAGAACCCCAGAAATAAAGGAAAGGCACAAGTCATCAGAGTATCTCAATAACCTATATATATCAGACAATAATTCAATGGTTAAAAGTACTTGCAAAATATTTTTTTACAATATTCTTTGCTAGGCACTTATTAAAGTCTCCCTTGACTTTTTTTTTTTTAAAAAAAATATTTATTTATATTATTTTACTTATATGTTTCTTTTAAATGTGTTTAAGCAAGTGAAACACTGAGTATCCAAAAGCTGGGCCTAAGAGTCCTTGAGGCTGGCACAAGGCAGCTTGTCTCAATCTGTCATTTTTATGTATGAAAGAACAGGTATATATATATATGCTAATATGTAGAACACTTGTTATATCCCAAAAAGGAACAATATCTTTTTTTTACTCTTTTTAAGTTTTTCAGAACTTTTAAAATGGGGATTTAAAACATCTCTTCCTTCTTGCTTTGTTTGTATATAAACCAATATCAATCTTTCCACTTGTGGCAGAAATATTGGAGATTTCTAACACGTCTGGATTTTATCTCTGTCAGCAATACTCTGGTGGTAGTCTTTTCAGCTTCACTTCACTGGAGGTTAACCCATCCTTCAAATTAAATACTCTGAGCCTAATTTGGCCCTATGGGGAATTCAGAATGATTCACTTGACACCATCATCTTCTTTCTACCCTCAAAGTAGAAAATAAAGCCTGAAAGAAAGTCAAGTCTTAATAATACTCCTCACTGTCACCTAACATCATGAATCCTTTCTTCCTAAAGCTTCTGGATGATTGTTATTTGCAGCTCTGTCAGAAAGTTAGTGATTCTGAGCTTTTTTGGAAAAAGGGACTTTTTTTGACTCAGGGACCTACCCAATGTGTCAGCTCCTGTCCTGGGCTGCCTCCTGCATCCTGTGAAATCCTGCAAAAGGAAGGCTATCCATGACCCCAGGCAGAGGAAAGCTAGACTCCCGCTGCCACCCCAGCCATTTTCAAGAGCTGATTGAAGAAGTCTCAGTTAATTTCTCAATTAATTAAAAATGAAATTATTTTATGACATTAAGTAGAAAACAATGACAATTTTCTCACTCTTTTCATCCATTTCCTTTCAAACTGTGTCTGCTGGAGGAGCAAAGATTATTTTCAGAGGTGCTGTGCATTATATTTTAGGGCCCTGAGCTTGATATACACTGTCACATTAGAACAAAAATAACAATAAAGCATATTCTTGAATGGACAGGTTCAGTAAATGTCCATGAGACCACTGAAGTTAGTGAGTGCTGCTTTCAGAAGGATGTTACTGACAGAGCAGGTATGAAGGAAGCAATTAATAAATCAGAAATTGGGTATGTACAACTAGTTTTCCCTACAGCTCCATATCTGGAACATCACACATTTTATTCCCTGGATGCTTGCAGGAAACAAACCTGTGAACTAAGAGAGTTTAGATCTGAGGCCAACCCTAGACTTAGAATGTTGCATGAAGCAAATACCCTGCCAAAGGAAAAAAAAAAAAAAAGCCCACAGAAATTAAAAAAGGGGATAAAAATGTGATATTATTTGCAATGGAATAATAACAGGGAACATAAACATGAGTTTGGGATGTAGTGAGATCTCAGCTCAAGTTTTTGCAGCTTGCCACACAACCATACCATTATCTTAACACATTTAATTATTAATACCTCCATGGTGATGAATCAAAAGGGCTGCATTTGACTGGCACAGGATGGTAAGTGCTTTGAAAGTCATTATCCTAAACACAAAAAGATTTTGAATAATCCTTCAAAATGTCAAGGCACACATCACATCAGCAATTGTTAAATATTTCTTCTGAGGAAGAAGTTAATTTAAAGCACTTTTGATGTTTAATGCCACTCACAACGGCAGCTGAAAATTAACCCTCTGCATTTTCCTCCCCCAGACCTCCTCAGCCTCAGTATAATGTTCTAGGGTGGTAGGATATTTCCAATGTATCTTATTAAAAAAAAATCAAGGGCAGCTTTAGGAAGCCTGAAGGATGAAAAACTCAACGAAACTTCTAAATCGATCTGCAGGAAGCAAGAAACTTGGAATATTTTCCTGTCAAATCTATCTATAAAATGGGCCCATTAAAATTCTCCTTTTACTGAGGATGATTCTCCTCCCTGCTGAGTGAATTTCACTGAGGAAATATCAAGCTCCTGGAAGGATGATGCCCCTACTTGTGGGAGGGATAAAGCTGTGTTTGGCAATTTTTGTAGCAATACCTACCCTTTGTTAGGTGGGTAGGAAGAAGGAGAATGTGTGCTGCAATAAACCTGTTTATATAGGTATCTATTGCTGCTAAGAGAAGAAAGTGCTTGAATTTTATGATAAACACCAAGATAGCCATGAAGTTGTGAGCTGACCATGAGACCAAAGGTAGTTTTTTTTTAAAAAAGCCCAGTAAAGATGTGAAACAAAAAATTTCCTTCCTTCAACATTTTGGTTCTTATTCATTTCTCATTAAAATGGATGGAAGCTTTTCAGTCTTGGGAATAAAATTAATTCTCAGAATGAAATGGAAGGGGGTACTTGTCTGGGTGTTGCTCAGGGTTTGCCTTATCTAGCAAAATCATCACTTTTTAAAACTCACCAAATGTTAAATCAGAAAATGTGCATTTTGGGGATTTTCAGGGATACAAAATGAATAATTGGCATGAACACTTCTTGTCTGTGGCTTTATTCTTCATTATTTTAAAATGTTTTCTTATTTTTCCTTCCGTTTATCTAATTTCTTCATGCCAAGGCTTATCAATGGTCAAAATATTTAGAAACACTGTCAAGAGAAGAATATTTTCCATGATGCCTGGAACTTCTCCTCACCCTAACCTTAATATATCCTATAAAGAGGTGTTTGGGAGACACTGTAAATAACAGCAAAACAAGGAAGCAAGCAAGAAAGGAAGCAAACAAACCTTTTAAATTGTATGGTTAGAGATATATGAGAAAAGTGAAAAAAAAAAACCAGCCAAAAAAAACAGCCAAAAAAAATTTAGTCTATTTTCAAAAAAATATGTTCTTCTCAAATTTTGGGAGTAAGTCACTTGATGAAGCCAGACATAATGAAGTATGAAGTCCCAAAAACATAGTGAGATTCATTGTGACCCAAATGCCAGAACAATATTCAGAAATCCTAAATACTTTTGCCTGAGTAAAATCTGATTGGAAGTCTTTGCTTCTTAGCAAAATTACTCGTCTGGTTGAGTTTGCAGAGTGGCCAGAAGCTATTGACTAGAGAAAATAATCTTTGATAGCAACCAAAAAAACCCTAAAAAAATACAAGGATAAGTCTCAGTTAGGTTGTCTTGTACCAATGCAGAGGTATTGCTCATTTATCAGAAAAGACTGCTCATTTATCAGAAAGAGAAGGCTGGGGTCTGTGCATTGGGGAAGAGTATGGTGAAGAAACATGGTGAGGTAGCTGAAGTTCTGCAGTGATCTTCTCACCTGTGGTATGATGCTTTCTACTGCAGTGTGAAAACTGTGTTCTTTATATAATCAGGATTTGATGTCAGTGTCAGTCTTTCAAGACTAATTGACTTGGTAACCGAGTGAAACAACCCACCAGTCAGTAAATCTGCACAGGCCTCAGGTAGGCCCTCTTGTCTGCCCTGCAGTCCCTGTCATGAAGAGTTAAGACATGGAAATTAAATCTTCTTGCTGCTGTTCTCTGCTCTTCACATACACAGCTTATAATAAGCTGACTTTCACTCTCTCTAGCCCAATTAGGCTGCAGAATTTGCATTTAACTTTCCAGGATGAAACGTTTGTCCCTCTAATCCTGGCTTCTGACTTGCTGGTTGTGGCTTCTCTGTGGGAAGGGTTTACCAACCCCTGCAGCAGCCTCAAAGCTGTGGACCTCCAAGACCATCCTACCACAAGCACAGGTAGAGTATACCTCTGGTTGTTCAGGGTTTCTATACATAAAAAGATATATTTTTTTTCCTTTCCAGATTACTTAGTTTATTAGGAGGAACAGAAGTGAAGTCTCCAATGTAGAGAGCAGTGTCCACCTCCAGTGGAAAACTGCACTAATTTATCTCACCAAGTTAGATGTGCTGCATGTAGAACATTGGAAATATAAAGAAAAAAGATAACACTCTGTATTATATCATTACCAGAAAAAATATTTTATGGCAGGCATAAGTAGGCCTTTACCTCACCTGACAGGAAATAAGAAGAGAAATTCTAGGAAAGCTAGGAAAGTATTTCATATGGAGGTCTTTGAGGATTTTATAAAGTATGAATGTTAAATAGGTACATAATATATTTGAATACAAAATGCAAATCAACGAAGACTTGCATCTGCGGAAGTTCCACCAGTGCCCTCACTATTAATTTATTTAGCTTTTACTTTCCTTTCAGAGATATTAAAATATTATTTACACACTTTTAGAAGCCCTCAATGGCCATTTAATTGGCTTAATGAAGTCACAGAAGGAGTGGGTGATTAACAAAAAAAATAATATAAGGGATTCTAATTCTAGGCTTAATATTCCTACATTAATCAATACCATCAAATTGGATACATAATCTGGCACTCTATGGAAAACAAAAGAGCCAAGCAACATTTATATTTTATGAGTTTTGGAGAGTTTTTTGCCATGGAAAGGCACTCAGTTTTTAAAGAGGCAGTTTAGGGAGACACTTTATAACCAACAAAGGAAAAGAAATACTAAAAAAAATACTGCTTTGATAATCTTGAACAGTGAAAACCTGCTAAGTTAAGGAAAAAGAAAAACCCCAAGTACAAATTCTTAAACACAAATTGAATGTTTTATAATTAAACTGCCAGTGATGAAACAAAGCCATACAGGTGAATGTACTGAATTTAATTTTCAAACCCTGCAGACTAGAACACATCTTTTTCACCTCCCAGCCATTGCAAACTGAGCAAGATTCTAAGACAATTGAGTAGGAACATTTAAGAAACCTCGTCCAACTGTAAATGTGTGAGTAGTTTATTTCCCAATAGGTTCTGCTGGATTATGTACTAAATTTATTTAATTATGATGGAAGACTTTTAATATTCCATGACATAGACAACAGTAGTATTAAGTAGCTGAGTAACATTCTTCATGATAATGTGTCCTTTTTTTGCTTAGGAAAAAAAACAAACATACATTAGTGTTTTGCGGTTAGTTTGGTATCCATACTATCTGTACTCAAGTCTTTGACCTTTATGACAAAGACAGCATTGAGTGCCAGGCATTATGGATTTAGGGACTTGAGTTTGGTTACTCTGAGTGAAGCCACCAGTGTCTTCCATGGGTTTGTCCCTTCAAAGGTCAGGAGAGCTCAATGCAGTTATGAAAATGAAAACTCTGTGATTTCCATCATCTCTCTTCCTTCCTACCTTCAATTCCATCATTGCCCATTCACGGTGTCACCAAGGAGACAAACTAGAAGGCAGCCCTGTCTAACTGGGCCATTTCTGAATCAGCACAATGTTTATTTGGTAAGCAAACACACAGCACCCTAAAGGATACACCACTCCCAGTAAAGCAGAATTGGCCTCATCAGATTGTCCCTCATGCCTTGGGATCCCCTATAAGAACTTGGGTGCAGACACACAGGCACAAAGCAGGCAAAAGTGGGAGAAGTGTGTTTGCACTACCCACCAATAAAACTCTAATCTCACCTGTCATTCACAAGGAGGATGTAATATCCATGGAAATGCGTTGTAGACTTTGCTGCTTTTATTCTGGAAGTGTTTAGTGCATTTACATTTTCTATGAAACTCAATCATCTTTCCAGCTTTTCTTTTTGAACCTTTTATTTTTCCCATTAGTCTGTTAATAATTGTTGCTTTCCTGGCATTCTTGTTCTGTTAGGTTATTATGCATTCCTCAGCATTCTGAAAAATGAAAAATGGAAAAAATCACATGCTTTTCAGCTGACTTAACACTGCGTAAAATGCTGAAATTATTAATTGAACATCTTGATTATAAATTAGGTGGAAATAATGTTGAAGAAGCAGCCCCTAGTCATATAGGGCTTATTATTAGGGCTACATACTGAATAATTTGAATTCTGTTCTAGTAGTGGTAAATATAGTTATTATGGAAGACTGTGAGCTCGTGGATTTTGGCTGAATGTCAGCTGAATCAAGCAGAGTATTTCATCTATAATTTAAAATTACATGTCCTAAAACAATGTCTGTGTTATCTCCTGCTTCCACCCTTCCAAGAGTAACGTGGTTATGATCTTACATGAGATAAGGAAATTATTTCAGCCACTACAGAATAACTAATTGCCAATAATACTGTTGTCAGCTGTCCCTGTGTGCAGCAGCACCCTACTGTGCTAAGCTCAGTAGACTCACAACACAAAGTTTGCAGTGCATTTATATGATGACTGAGGAATTGCAACTGTTATGGCAGATTTCATCATTAATGCTGGTGATGTTAGATGACCTTATATAGTTTGTTTGGATGCCAGACTCATTAAGTGGAAAGATATTATCCAGACTTCATGGGTGCAGCTTTTACTCCCCCAGCGTATTTAGCAGGGCCAAGGTTTCATGATAAGAGTCGCTCAGTCGATACCATGCAGTTCAATGCTGCCTCATAAGTCATAATTTCTTATCCCCCTGATTTAGCTTAGTGTTACAGATTGTATGGACTGATTGATCTGCTGGACTATTATTTGTGCTTTAGTCTGTGCAACACTGACCTTGGTAGAGTCCCAGGCTGTCCAAGCCATTTAGGCACTACCATAATAGATATGTTAAGCAACAGCTACAATTGTTCTCGTCCATCCAGGTAGGCTTGGAGCTCAAGATCTGCTGCTTGACAAATGTGCTGCTCACCACCACCACAGCACCGTGAGGGAGCCCTATTCATCTTAACAAATAATGCAAAAGTGAAGGTGTATCTGATTTGAGGGAACTGAAAGGTCCATCTATGTTTGTTTGAGGGCTCTAGAGGGTTAGGGGAAGGGTTTGCCTGAGAGGTTAAGAGCTTATCTCTGTCCTAGATTGAAGAAAACTCTTAAATCTGAACAGCTTTTTCCTTGAGGGTGCAGAAATATGATGAGACCTTCATTATTTCAAATTTCAGATAACACTATTTCTCACTATTTTCTTCATCTCCTTTCAACTGTAACCTGTTTCTCCTCTCAAATAAGAAAAACATCCAGTGGTAGGTCACAATCCTGAGCTGTCACTTGGTAATCTGTTTTAATTTCCTGGCTCTTGTTGTTCATCTGAGAGTTCCAGACTCAGTTATGTAAGTTGTTTGCTGGAAGCAAGTCACAAGGCGAGGAGGAGGAGGGTTTTTTATACCTGTGAAGGACACTCTGTACCCCCCTGGGTTGCTCCTCATAACCTAGAATCTCCTTCTGGACAAACTGAGATATGAAAATCCTCAGGAAAGCAGGACCATGGCATATTTTTCAGTGCAGAAAGAGCATATGGAAGTGTATCCAGGAACATGTACACAAAAATGCAAACATTTTATACATTTTCCTATCCTTCAAGACTTTCTCCACATCTGTATGAAATAAGTCATACTTTAGCTGCCTATATATCAATTGCCAAATAAAGGAATAAGGAAATATTGCCCTGAACTAAAAAAAACAAAACAAAAAACTCAAAATATTCCAAGTAAAATATCTATCTGCAAAATGATCCTTCCTTAGTTCCCATGTGAAAAAGTTTAGGCAGTTGTAGATTAGAGAAGATACAGAGTTTTAACAAGAACCACAAATTGGAAGAACAACTTGACAAGTCATAAAACCTTAACAGATTTCTGTGGTGATTCCTGTGCAATGCTATCAAACAAAACTTTTACTAAGAGCATCCAATGCTTCAGAAGGGATCAGGACAATGTCAGGGCATTTTTTTTATAGGTATCTCACCCACATTGCCTCAGTGGGGACGCCTGGAGGTTTGTTTTCAGTTGATTCTGTTAGGGAGGAGAGGCTCTTGTTTTCTATGTATTTAAATGCTGGCTGTGGGTAATAACTGAACAAACCATGAAGACCAGCAGATTGCATTCTGAGGCACCATTCCATGAATTTTAGGTGAAGTAGAAAAAAAATTCACTTGAGTGACAAGGGCAGATTGCCTTGTATCTGCTTTACATCATGGGTTGTCAAACTATTGCAAAAAAGTTACATGTGGCTTGAAAGTTGCTGAATAGTGGATTATTTTCCTGAGCTACACCTTCAGACATTTCAGATGGTTGTGGGAAACATTCATCCATAGACCCTAAAGTTCTAACTTTCAGGAAAAATGTGCAAGGAGGTCTGCTGTAGTCAGAAGCAGCAATAGAGCAGAAATCTTTTCCAGAAAATACAGAATCATAGAATTGTTTAGGTAAGGAAAGACCTCGAAGGTCACTGAGTTCAGCCATTAAACCAGCAGCGTGTTCACCACTAACCCCCCCATGTCTTCAAGTGCCAATCCACACCTTGCCCACTTTCAGAGATGGTTAGTCCACCACTTTGGCCATTTTGTTTCAATGTCTGAACACCCTTTCAGTGAAAAAAATTGTTCCCAACATTCAAGCTAAACCTCCATTGTGCAACTTGTAGCCTTTTCCTCTTGTCCTGACAAATATAGGATCCTTTTCTTACTCTTTATATTACCTGATCTTCTCACTTTGGCTGTCATAAGCATGTTCATGCATTTGACACCCCATTCATGGTACGGCCCAAAATAATGTAAAATTCTCCTCTAGATTAAGGAAGGCCTGCAGAATGTGCTGACTATCAGCTTCTCTTCAAGCTTTTCCAAAGGTGCAGTTAAATACATAAGCTTTTCCCTCACTGATAAAACTTTATTCTGGACTTACAAGCTTCCCAGGAACTTGGTTTATGGCTATTTCTTTGGTTCTAGGTGTTAAATCAATTGACAACCTCGGGGTAGGAAGGAATTGTGCTAAAGAAGAGGACACTGATGAGTTATTTTTGTTGTATTTCTATTGTTTCCTTAGTTAGTGTGACGAGATACCAATTTTTAGGAAATAAAAGAGTAAGCTTGTAGATAAATATATGCATTAGAAATCCTCAAAAGAGTTACAGATGAAAAAATAGAAATATTTCAAATATTTGTTCAGAAATGGAAGCTTTCAACACAGTGATGTCCAGAATAATTTGGCTTGGCTAATAACTACAAACAATAATATTTTTTTGCCATATCCAAACACCAGTATTGAGGTACAGAAGAATGAGGTTTCTGCCATAAAGAGGCAAGACTGGTATAGAGTTATTAATCAGTCAACAACTAATGTGTTTGTAGCTCTATGCCTCTTCACCAATTCCACAAATTTATACCACAATTTTTTTGCTATAATTATGGAGTAGGAAATCAGCATGGCAACATTCTCTTGTATTGGTATCTATATCTGGTCTTACAATATTTTTATATGGACAATTAGCCTGAGGATTTCTAAATACAAAATATCTTCTTGTGAAATGCAAGAAGTTTTTTGTTTTGTTTTGTTTTGGGTTTTTTTTAGTTGTTATTCAGGTTTTTGAATGTAGATTCCCTGTTGTAGTATGAAAAGTATTCTGAAAATATTTTAGAAATTTGAAGTTACAATAAAGGATATCATGGCTCATCCATCTGGTTCCTTCATCAGCCTGTGTTAGCTCCAAATGCTCCAGAGGAAAATGAAAAAAGACCAAAATTATCAGAAGCAGTATGTTCCAAGATACACATCATAAAACACAAGTGGATGAAATGATGCTCCAATATGTAGTTGTTGTTTTTTAGCATGAATTGCAATACTTTATTTCCATGAATTGCAATACTTTATTTCCTCAGCTGTTTTTCTTTGCACTTAATATTTAAGGCATAAAAATCTTGGCATGATGATTGCCACTTATTGTCCATTTTTTTGTGTTTCCTTTTTTTTTTTTTTTTTAATACTCTGAACCATGTATCTAGCAATGGCTGGCATAATATATTTGTGAAAATGATGTGCAAAAAGTGCATGTAAAAAGAGTTCCAGGTTTCCAGGTTCTAAAAAGGCATTTGAATACCTAGAATCATTGAATCATAGAATTTTTTAGGTTGGAATAAAGCTTTAAAACCATTGAGTCCATTTTGATCGCCGCATCCTTATGCAGTCTGCCCCAATGCTTAATAACCCTCTCAGTGGATTGATTTTCCCAAATGTCCAATCTAAAATTTGGTGCAGGCTGAGGCCATTTTCTCCTTTCAAAATTTTTTTCTTACATTGGAGAAGAAGCTGACTCCTACATTTCTACAACCTCCTTTCAGATGGTTTAGAGAGGGGTGCGGTCACTCCTGAGCCTCCTTTGCTCCAGAGTAAACACCCCTGGCTCCCTCAGCTGTTAGTCATAACAATTCATTTTCCAGACCCTTCTCCAGCTCCATTGCTCTCCTCTGGACATGCTTCAGCCCCTCAATGTCCCTCCTGTCATAAGGACCCCAAAACTGACCCCGGGACTCACAACTGGGCCTCAGCAGTGTGCAGGACAGGGGTACGGTTGCTGCCCTTGTTCTGCTGCCAGACCATCGCTGTCAGGTGTCATTGGCCTTCTTGGCCACCTGGGCATTCACTGGCTGCTGTTCAGCTGCTGGCAACCAGCATTTCCAGGTCCTTTCCCCACTGGGCAGCTCTCCAGACACTCTATCCCAGCCCAGAGCTGCAGAGGGGTGTTGCGAACCAAGAGCAGGACCCAGCGCTTGGCCTGGTTGAGCTGGTTTCAGCCCTCTATCCCATTTGCCCAAATTCCTCTGGATTTAATGAGATATAAACTGCATTCCTGTTATCTTGTTCAACATCAAGTTATCTTTATTTCACCTTCAGTATCTTCTGTTTGTAGAAGGAATTTGATGCAGTGAAAAATCAGAAGTGGAAGTAGAAAATATTCTTTTGTTCTGAGATTTTTTTTTTTCTTTTTATACCAGGTAGAGTTGTGTATGTTCCTTGCCAAATTGCTGGCAAGAAAGGAATCTGCAATATAACAGAAAGTAAGACTTTGCATTTTAAAGTAGAGCCAAGGCTTCTTTGATACTTGAAGAGTATAGATTAAATGGAACGATTTTATTAAATAAAACACATACTGGAGTGTTGGGGAAGTTCAAAAAGTCACATGTGGGATTTCAGCTAATTTGGTGTTTGAAATGGTAAGTTAGATATGCTTTCAAACAAAGGAAAAAGCATCTAGGTTAAACGGTATGACAAATAAAATACAAACACTCAGTATAATATTCCCTCCCTTAAATTTTGTCTATCTAAATGTAAGGCATGTATTTTAAGTTGAGCGTTAAGACACCTTGTGTACTCAGCACAGAAAGGATATCACTTCCAGATGGACAACAAAATTCATGAGCAACTAATGAATCAACAAAAAGATATCTAAGATGGGAGTGCAGAGATGAATCACTTTCTTCCAGCAACTGCATTGACTACAAAGAAAGTCTGGAATCATAGTGTAAATTTGATGTCTAACACTGATAAAATTAAATAAGATGAGTCCTACCCTAAATATCTACTACCCCATAAGTTCTTTTCATAGTTGTTAATGGTTGATTTCACTTTTAGCTCTTATATACTGGCAAATTGCTCTTGCTCTCTGTTTTTCTATACATCAGGGGACTATTTATAAAGAGTAAATAAGTATTTTACAAATTACAGGAAAATAATTTTACTGCGTATTTTTAAAGAGTTTACATAAAGCTCATCTAATAAATTTTATCTCTCAGTTGTTGGAACGTTAGAGGAAATACAGAAAAGGTGGATTTTTCCTTCTAACCTGTCTAAAACTGTAAACTTGCTAAACTTCTTTATTCCTTATTCACAGATATAAACCAGAATTTTCACGGATTTGCTTTTCAGAGATTATTTCTGTCCTAAAAAAAAAAAAAAAAATATTCCTGTAAACAACAACCCAGAGTAAATCAACATACTCTTTGGATTTTTGATTTATAGCAATGAACTGTTTTGTGTAAATCAACCGATGATCCTCAAAGAAAGGTGCCCTGAGGCTTTAAGGCAACTGAGACTCTGCTCAGAAGCCAACTTCAAGTGAAGCAACCTGGTTGAAATATCATCTTCCCAGTTTGAGCAAGCTTTTCATTTTTAATTGAAAGTAGGAACTCTGGGCTAGAATATAAAAGGCCTCTCAGTTCTCTGCCAAAGCCCCATGACACCACACATCAACACCTTTTTTTTTTCTTTATTTATCAATGAGTTAATTTACAGTTTTGGAGGGGAAATGTATAGCTGGATGTATGCCTCAGTGTTCTGACGTAATATAACCCCTGGTAGCTCCCTTTGCCAGTGGTTGAACACATGCTGCTTAGTTCATGATTTAGATTTATCTTCAGCATGTTATTATGATGCAAGTGAACATAAGTGAACAGTAGAGAGGATTACAGAGTAATTTAAAATGTGAATTTATATATTTATATATACATGCGTAAGAATATCTTTATTTATTTTTAAAAAAGATTTTCTTTCTTGTGAAAGTTTTGAAATTCTTACTTTCACTGGAACCCAAATAAAGTTTTTGCTGTTGTGCATATTTTCTGTAAGATTTCATGCTGGGCAAATTATATCCACAGCAGTAGAGCATCAATGAGAGGCAGGGAAGCAAACAATTTAATCACAGAAAGAATTCAGAGCAGGTATATAACCTTGTGCATTTTTCATCCCACCTGCCTGAAGGTCATTATATCTCAACTGGGAAGAACAGAAGAAACTCTGTACTGTGAGGACAGACACAGAGTTACAGAATCATTAAGGCTGGAAAAGACCTCCAAGATCATTGAGTCCAATTCTTAAGCCGATGTCACCAAAATCACCACTAAAAGATGTCCCTAATTGCCACTTCCATATGCCTTTGAACATTTTAAGACTGGTGACTCCAAGAATGATCCAGGATAATTACTCCCAGCTCCCTCAGCTGCTCCCGTTGGATGGTAACAAATGTCACCTGCAAAAGCTTTTCTTGAGCAAGAAGAAAACAAAGATAAACTCGTCCAAATGAAAACCAACAAGATAAAAAACAAAATATCAGAAACCCACTAGATATCCCAGATATTGGAAGCCCATTTTCCTTTGTCTTGCTTTTGGTAAAAGTTTTAAATACAGATTTGCAGAAGTACATCCTTGATGAATTGTATCTCAAAACACCAATCCTTCAACGACTTTTTAGGATGATTGTCTGGGAAATATAGAACTATTTTTTTTTTCTGGCTGATAGTAAGTGATACAAGTTGTAACAGATAATGGCATTACTCTCAAACATGTGGTTCAAATGGCCAAGACTTGCAGTCCAGTACTGAAATCCTCAGATATTTTGGATGAGGAATCCTGTTTAAGCAGCAAGGGATATTTTTCCTTTAAGAAGGAAAAGTTAAAACAAATTACCAAAAACTATATTTTTTTAAAAAAAGATAAATTTTCCCCTTCAAAAACATATACCAATCATCAAAGTATTTGTGGAACCACAGATTTTAGTGTATTAAAAATTCAAGTGTATTATTAAAGTTGTAATATTAAAATTAAAATTAAAAAAATAGTCTTTCTCCTGAAGCTTTTCCAAACAGTAAATACATTTATTTATCAACCTGCAGTATCAGGTATACCTGCTCCCAATGGACTCACTTAGTACCAGGAATTATTGCTGAACAAAAAGCTTATTTAATCTATTATGGGTCAGAATTTTTATCAAGCTGCTTAATTAGTGTTCTCTCCCTCTCTCTCCCTTTTTTTTTTTTCACAGCTTAATGAGGAGTTTCATCACTCCTGCCAAGATGAGTCGGGTGTTTTCAAGCAGATGAGTGTGATCTAAGTAAATATGCAATATGATGTATCGTTCTTGTATTTTTCATTCAGAAGTAGGGTCAAAAGCTTTATTGGTTCAATAATATTTCAGAGAGCTGTTTAAAACTTTTAGTAAGAGCATGATAACACACACATGACCTTTATCAAGCTAGAGCCTCCTTAAAAGTTAAATTAGATGTTTAATGAAAATTAGACATATAGGCTCCTTATAAAACTTTCAGATGGTTTTATATGAAATAAACCCCATTTTTGGAATGTCTTTCATCAGGGAACTGCTTTCACATTCTAACATTTTAATTGAAATTATTTGATATCAAATGGGACAGGGAATTGGGATTAGCATCTCAGTTGTTCCAAACAATGACCTCATTTGTTATATTGAAAACATTCCTTGATGAAAATACATGAAGAAATAATAGGACTATGTTAGGGTAAACAAGTAAGTCAGCAGGGTTTTAAATAATTACTCCCCTAATTAAAAAAAAAAAAATAAAGATACTGTAATCCTGGCACAGCTATCTGGCATGAATAGACTACACCTAAATTATGTAGGTCTGAAAAATAATAGTAGCCGAAAAGGATCTAACTTAACTGAAAGTGTCATCTGTGATCTGTGAAATAACTGTGACTTATACTTGCAGCACGGTTTCTACCCCTGTAGCCTGGATTTGCTGAAGTTTTTCGTCAGCCTGTATGGTGTGTGATCCTGCTCAGCATTGTATCCAACACTAAAAATGCAACTTTGCATTTGCTAAGTATCAAGGTTCTGGGAAGATAAACCACTGCAACCTCACCCTTGTACTGCAACAACCTACTTCAGCTGAAGTTGTTGGAAGTTTTTCCTCCCCCAGGCTTCAGCATTTATACACATTTCCTGTAGAGCATTTTCCTTAAAACCCCAGAAGACATAAATCCACAAAGGTCTATTTATTTTGCATTTTGGTGGTGCAACCCTACTGTATGCTCATTGAGAATCTCTTCCCAAAGAATTTCTACCAACTACACACACACACAAAATTGTACAAGATCATGCCTTCAATGAAACCAGTGCAAATATTATTATTGACTTCAACACCACCAGCATTTTAATCACAGAAGGTTTTTAACTCAGTTTCCCACTAGCTTAAGATAATAACTCAGGTGAAAAAAGATGGTAAATTGATCAAACTTTGTAAAATCATTCACTAATTATAACATCATGTATCTTAAGAGAAAAGTATAACAGACAAGTTAGGTGCATAACATCTGTAAACAAAATTAAAAATCTAAATATTTATGGTAAATAAATAATAATTTATTTATTATTTTTTTATTTATTCATTTTAAGTAAATACTCTCAAGATAATCATAAAAGAACTTTCTGATGAAATAGCCAAGGAATATAGGTAAAAAAAAAAAGCTTCATTATCCACATTTAATTTCACAGATTATGTGTAAAGAGACAGGTTGTTTTATGGGAAAGCAAAATAAGTCTTACATTTACATCATTGTTTTGTTGGTTTTTTTCTGGAAAGCACAGAGAAAAAAGGCTTTTCAGAAAGGAGAAGAAAACCATGTAGGTGAAAAACACGTACTCTCTTACAGGCAATCAGATACTGTTTATAAAAGTTTCTTTCTGCAGCTGGAAAAATATTGAGCTAAACCCCCAACCTTATTGAAACAGAGTCAAGAGATTATGAATAACCAATCTCTGAGGAATCAGAAAGCATACATGCGATTTCTGTTTGAACAATGATCTAATCTGTGCTTTTATTACTTACTATTGGTAAAATCCTGGCTCTGCTAAAGTCACACTGACAAAACAATGTGATTTTGCTCCACTTTAATTGTATTTCCCTTTCAAAATATACATGATCATTCTGGAGTTCTGGAGATGATAGAGTTTTGTTCATGTTCCCTAAATTATACGAGCCTGAATTAGTAGCAGTAAGATGTACCCCTCATTTATTTTTACTGTTTCTGTAATACAGGACCAGAAGAAAATAGAATGCATCTTATTTGGGAGATAATTGTGATGCTCTCTTAAGGTAGCGCTACACTTTTATTTCATGAAAAATACCCTTAACTCTCTGCAAATCAGCATAATACAAAAAGGTAATTTTTTTTGTTTGTTTTTAATGCCATCTATTTTCTATATTCAGATTATCAAAAAGACCCAAAAAAAGAATAAAATAAGACCTATACAAATACCTTTTATAATTAGGTGAGCAGAGAGAAACCAGAGGTGTCCCATTCTAAGAAATGGGACATTCCTTAGAATAATACCCTTTCATTTAAAATAATTAAAAGTTTCTTATAGACCACAAAAATAATTTTAAAATCACTAAAATACATAAACATCCCTGTCTGTCTCTCCATCAATCCATTCCTCTCCCAAAAATATCAAATTTCTCACTGTCTACACAGAATTTATTTGATTTGAAAATTTATTACTCTGGTATAATTTAAAATGTTAAAAAGGTATTTACTCTCTAGCTATAAGTGGGACTATGCTTTAGAGCCCATGAATATATGCTTTAAATATTTAGGATGCAGGTATCCATTGATCACATGAAGCCATACCAGCAGCTGTGTTCTTTCACAGAGATGACAATTGCCTGATAAATTCAAATTATACAACATTCTGAAGACTTTTTGAAATTAAGAGGGCCATAAAAATGTAAGACAATCTCAGACCACTGGTCAGCCATAATATGTTACATAAAGTCACCATCCTTATGGCAAATGCCTGAAAAAATAACACAGGTCATATCAAAGTCTTCAGTAGCTAGTGACTTTGTTTACTCCATTTCAGGTGCCAGGGTGGATGCAGTCCAGCCCAGGAAGAATGAACTGGCATAGATGGAATGACAGACATTAGGCATAAGTACTTTTTATATCAAGCCTTTGGCAAGTTACTTGTTGGAAAAATCTGTTCTCATGAACACAATCCAAAATCTGCAAGTTGTGCTACTAAGGCATATGATAACTTCTAATATCCAGGGATATGCTAATACATACCATCCTGGGATATGCCAAACCATTGCCAGGATAATGGCTCATTTCAGATGCCAGTCAAGGTCCTTTTGACAGCCTTAGGGCATTTCAGTATAAAAGCAGCTTTGACTGGGTTGTTCATCTTTTATCTTCCCCCACCCCCCCAACCAGAAACTGTAAATAAACTTTGAATGAAAAGAGGATGGATGCATTTATTGTTCTGGCTTTGTTTGTTGGTTTTACTCTGGGTTTGTAAGGATTTTGTTTATTTGTGTTTTTAATATCTCCACATGTTCCATCTAGCAAAAAAAAAAATTACTATTATTTATACAAAATAGTAGCAGACACAAACATAACAAATAAAAACATAACAAAAAAAAAATAAAGAAGAGGTAGAAGTAAGGCTTTGTAGTTTGGGTAGTTTCAGAATATTAAAGCAAAAAGGTTACTGGAGATGAAAACAACAGATTCCATGTGACTATTTTCTACACATGGACAATTTTCAATGAAATCTTAAGGCTGGTGGGCTGCTTAATTCACAACGTTTTAGTGAGCCCTCAATTATTAGATTATGTACCAGATAAATTGCCTTATGTATGCCTGAAGGTGCAGGAAGTTTAATTTGTAATATTGAAATATTATTTATTTATTTATTTATTTAAAAATTAAATTTATAGAAGCAATTAAAAAATGCAAAAATATCTAGGAACATGGATGGTCAATGAATTGAATATTTTTCATAGAAAAATGATTATACAGTGTTCACAGATGAGAAGGTATAAGTGATCCTCCAGAATAACACAATCGATAGAATTTGAGTCAGGTTCAAAAGAAAATTCGGAAAAATAAATAAAAATGTAACCACAAAAC
The DNA here is from genome assembly GCF_001522545.3 of Parus major. Lineage (NCBI taxonomy): Eukaryota > Metazoa > Chordata > Aves > Passeriformes > Paridae > Parus > Parus major. The sequence goes on along the minus strand of NC_031799.1, from coordinate 4,342,073 downwards.
ACAAAGCTACTGCAGGAGGTTTTACCAGTACATTAACTAGTAATTAACCTTAATTAAATTTCATTAATATAATTTAATATTAATCAGATAATATTAAGTATTAGAGTAATATTTCTTCATATTAATTAAGATGAATTATTAAAAATTCAAATAGTTTAAAAGAATACTAAGCTGATTTATTCATTATTTAAAGATTTAGCATCAGAACTATATATTTTTCTAAAGTTCTGGGCTGCTGTGAGCAACATTTATGGTCTTTCTCTTATGACTTACAAGACGCATTAATATCTAATCAGAAGTTCAGTTGTGTACTCATACGAGTTAACCAGCTGCAGAGAAGTTGGTTTAGCCTCTGAAAATATCCACTTGCATTCTGAAAGCGTGCAGTCTACCCAAACTGAGAAGTCACCTTTTTTTTCAAGTCTAATTAAACTGATTGCAGGGACGGGCTAATGAGACTGGGATTAGGTTACCTCTTCTGAGTAATGTACTCCATAAAAAATCAATTTACCTCACAATCAGCAGCACCTTTTGTATATAACTTTAGTGTACATTTCTCAAGGAATGCAGCTTGGAATGCCTGCATAATGCAAACAAGGACCTTAGGCACTGAGTGGTTGAATGACCTTCACCAGGAGGTCTGGGGAGAAGCAAGGACCAAAACAACTTTCCCAAGTTTGACACTAGCACCTCACTCCTTGGTAATTTTTCTTTTACTTAATTTGTTTGGATTGGCACAAAGGTCTGTAGGAGAAACTTTATTGCCCACGTGGTACGAGGTTTCAGACTAGATGGCCTTTTTGTCCTTGACAGCAAGCAATGTCAAGGGAGCTATGAAAATATAGTACAGGCTTAAGACCAGAGTTTCTGCGTGTAGTTTTTAATGCCCATACAACTCATCAGAAGGTGAAAAACAAAATAGTAGTAAAAAAACCAAGCGGTCACACAAAGTTCCTCAGATCAGTTTTATTGACCTTGTTCTTGCTCCTTGTCAGTTCCCCACATTATACAGTGAATTCTTCCATACATCTCAGGGAAATAGAAATCTTCACAGAGATACAGCATGAAGGAGAAACACTTAATGGGCCACATTACACCAAAATCTATTGATCTGCTTTCTTTTACTTGTAGGCATGATTGAGGGTTCAAATAATTGAATTTTCTTCTTGTAGTCTGACATTTTATTTTCTAATTTTTTTCTTTGTTCTTGGGACATGCTAAGCAAACAGACATGAGACTGAAGCAGGGGCAGCCTAGGCAAGGAGAATACTCTAGGTAAGGAGAGCTGAACTTTTTCCATCTTTCTTCCTATAAATTTGGACCACCATTGGGACCAAAATTGGACATTGGCACCTCCCGAGTCTTTCCGTGGAACTGGAAAATGGAGAAAGCAGTTATTTCTTAAACTGGAATTAAATCCTGATAATCACATCACTCTTAGACAATTTCCATAATGCTTATAGAGCCAAATTTGCACTTAAATCTTAGTACAGTAAATGTAGGCATCCAGCAGAAATTACATAAAGATAATTTTCTATGACCAGGAGTCACTTATCATCCTGTTACAAAGACCTTAGGCCAGAAATCCCAGACAGTTTAATGAAGTCATTTTGGAAAATCACAATATTTCAGAGTATCTTACTCTCCTTGTAATCCATTGTCAGAGGACATGATTGAAGGTCCAGAGATAGGTCAGTTATTAGCTTATCAAAAATCCCTTTCATCGCTGCTGAGGATTTATAATCAACCAAGAGACATGCAGCTGTCAGGATGCGGCCAGGAACACATGCAATGCTGGGCTGGGCAGAATACAAATGATCATATAAGATCGATCAGATGATTTTTATAAGATCAATCAGATGATTTGTCCTTGCACTTGGCTGTTCAGGGAGCACATCTACAGCCTTTGATGACGTTACCGAAGTCCTTCTTGGCTTGTCTTTTTCTTTTTCTTGCTCTATCTCTTCTCTAAATTTTAGGTCCTGTGAATCTTGCAAATTATTGTTCACATATAAAAAAGTCTACGAAGTCTACAAAAAAGTCTATCAGGAATGAATAATTGAAATAACTGGCAGTCACAGAACCATACAATATCCACAATTGGAAGGAGTCCACAAGAATCGTTAAAGTCCAGCTCCCAGCCCTGCACAGAACCACAGAAATAGTGAACACATCTCATTACTTCTATCTCTCTTTTAGTTTTTTTACATTCTATCCTTTCTATTTTCTTGTCTTTTCTTCCTGTTTTACTGCCTGTTATGCAGTAATTATGAGGCAATACTTATCAGTGAATAACACAGCAAGGCTAGAGAGAAAAAAAGAATGACCTTTAAAGTCATCATGGATATTGTTTAGATAGTTCAAGGATAAAAAAGTTGGTTGATTGCTGAGTGGTTTGCTTTTTTTTGGTCTTTTTTGTTTGTTTGTGGTTTTTTTGTGGAATTTTGTTTGTTTGTTTTGTTTTTGGGTGGTGGGTTTCTTGTTTTTGGTGTTTTTTTTGTTTGCTTTTGTGATTGTTTTCTGTGAAGGTTTTGTTTCGGGGGGTCGTTTTGTTTTGTTTTGTTGTTTGTTTGGGTTTTTGTTTTTTGGTTTTTTTTCTGTAGTTTTGTATGCTCCAGGACAAGTTTCAGATCTTTTGATGCCCTCAGGTATCTTAGTGAATTGTATTTGATATGATCTAGGAGGAAATCTTTGTGAAATTCTTGCTGCAGTGATCACAGATGGTGAGGGTAAAGGGGCATGTGTTATTGTCTGGATTACATTCTTCCAATCTCTTCAAAACTCATTCTCTAGAAGAAAAGGAATTTCCATTAAACTCATAGCTTTGCTGCTGTTACTCTGGGTTAATAATTTACTGCTAGAGGAACCAAAGGACTGGGGGAGACATTTTCCATGAGCAATGTAAATCCTTCTAACAGATTAAGGGAAAATTATCTTTTTTTCAAGCCTCTCTTTCATTTTTCATTTCAGTTCATAAATATAAATAATATGCTTGGTAGAACAAATAAGTGGGTATTTTTTTGACAAAACACAAAATAATTTAAAAATTCTGTCTTTGTAGGATTTTATTCAGGATCAGACATTATTCTGATGTTTTACTTCAATTAACATGAAAAAAAAGCGTATCCAGTCACTTTTTGTTCACTATATTGAACTTTTTCATTAGAAAAAGAAAGAAGACTATAACTTGATTTCTGTGCTATATCCCCACAGTCAACTTGTTCAGCGGAACCTTGACACAGAAGTCAGTTTGGTTGGCCAACAATTCTACATCATTCTACCTCTCCCAAAATACAACAAAAATCTACACTATATCATAGAGAATTGAAAATTAACTGTTTTATATACAGGCTTTACTGTTATGGGAAATACAAAAATAAATCCCATTTCTTCTGTGACTTGCAGCTTCCTTAGGTCTTTTGAACTTAACAGGACAAATTCTGTAACCTGGATAAATTTCTTACAGAAATAATTGTGTAAAGTGATGATAGATTAGAAAATGAAGAATTCTTTTTCAGCAGAAATGCTTCATATAGCATGTCTTCTGAGTCTTTCTCTCTCTTTCTTTCTTTCTTTCTTTCTTTCTTTCT
>NC_031799.1:4326363-4338095 GCF_001522545.3 Parus major | reverse complement strand
TTTTTCTTTTCCTTTCCAGATTTTAATGCTGTGATTATTGTCTTACATCTGATAAACTGAGTGTAAGAAAAATAATACAAAATTTAAATTTTACAACACTCCTAAGCCAGGAGACTACAAAAACCATAAAATTTAAAGTTAAACTCACACATGAGTGCTTTCAGAAGTTAGCAGCATGCTAGGGTAGCACTTTGAATTGCATTTTTAAACATTTCCACAGGTAAATGGCACAGAAGAAGATGTTACAGGATATTAAATATATTTAAATCAGAAACTGCTTCCTTTTCATTTTGGTGGAAAGACTTACGACAATATTGAAAATGAAATTGTATCCTCTTTATTTATTTAATCCAAAAGCTAATAAAGGAACTAATTTCCTAAACTAATAAGACTGAGAGTAGATAAAGTCTTTTAACCTGCCAGTACATCTCTCTCCAGTGGAGGATGGGCATGTTTTAGGGAAGGTCCTGATAAGAAGCTTTGTTAGTATGGTGAACCTTCTCTATCAGTCTCCAGATTTATAAGCCTTACTTTGTTGGTTAAGAGCATGTGTATGCACAAGGGCAATAGCATGACATTGATTTCTTTAGGAGCTCCTCTCCAAAATCAATGGAAAACTGTGTTTAAAAATTGAAGGTATGTTATGGTGTTAGAATGCAATATCTTATGACCTGATCCAAAAGACCCTTAGGTTAAGTTTCATCATCTGGAGTTTAGACATCTAGCCAAACTAGCTATTTTAACTCCTCTCAGTGATCAATGTAGAGAAATAGGTGCCTTTTTTTTACATGAAGTGTGATTTATCCTTTGTATTCTGTCTGAGAGTAGTGAGGGGAGCAGTTAACCTTTTCCTTTCATTTTCTGTAAACACTTCAGTCTGCAAGTTGTTCTCTTTTCTCAGCTTCTCAGCAAGTACTCAAATCCTCACAAAATCCGAATCTCTTCCTGTTTGCAGATTTTCTTTTAAAGTACTTCTGTACACCTAAAACAATGTCAACATAAGCAAGAAGTACAAATGGAACATACTGTGAATCGAAATTGGTCCTAAAAATTATTTCTCAAAAAAGCCAAGGCAAGTTCCCATTTTCCAGTGCCATCTATATATAAAAATAGTGCCTAAAGTTCCAGCCAGGATTTCAGCCCTGGTACATTACCTTCAGTAGATAGAGATAGCAGAATGTATTCTCTGCCCTTAAGAGTTTATAATCTAAGCAAACAAGAAAGCAAAGTCTGGAAGGAAGGGACAGGGGCACAAAAATTTTAAGGGTGAAATTCTAGTCTTAGTAAATGAAATGGAAGTTTTGCAAACATTGCTAGGATTTCAACCAAGATAGTTGTCCAAAGACTCAGAGAAGCTGTGGCTGCCCTGTTTCTGGAAGGCCTTCCACAAGTGATTGAGGAGCCAACAATGAGAGGTGCCACACCAGACCCCTCATGCTCACCCACAGTGAAGGGCTGGTGGGGAATGTGATGCTCCAAGGCAGCCTTGTCTGCTGTGACCATGAGGAGGTGAAGATCCTAAGGGCAGTGAGGAGGGCATGAGGCAAACTCAGTGCCCTGGGTGGATTTCAAGGCACTTTTGGCACCTTCACGGACCTTCTGAGTAAACCCCTGGAGGGCAGAGGAGATCAAGAATGAGGCTGAATTTAAAGGGTCACCAATTCAAAGCTCAAGAGTGATGCAATCCTGGGCAAAGCTACCAGTGTTTTGGAAAAGTGATTGAGAGAAACCCTGAGGGGATCCATGTGGTAGGTGATGGCTGAAGAAAACAACTTGAGCTGGCATCAGAAAGCCAAAAGTATCCAAAGTATCATGGGCAGCAGTTAAGGATTGTCCACTCCCTATTCTGCTCTTGAGACAGTTGGAGAGGAGCTCTTCATCAGGAGCTGTAGTGACAGTACAAGGAGTAATGGGTAAAACCCAAAAGAGAAATTTAAGTTAGTTATCAGGAATAAGTTCTTTACTGTGAAGGTACTGAGGCCCTGGCACAGGTTGGCACAAGTTGCCCAAGGAGGCTGTGGATAATCCTTCCCTGGAAATGTTCAAGGCCAAGTTGGATGGGGCTTAGAGCAACCTGCTCTAGGGAAAGGTGTTCCAGCCCCTGGCAGGGGTGCTGGAGCTACATCATCTTTAAGCTTCATTCCAGCTCAAACCATTCTGTGATTCTACAAAACATGTGTCTGACCTTGGAAGTGCACTACAAGATCCTCTTGGATTTCGCAGAAATATAATTTTGTACATATTTTAGTACAACTGTTTTGACTTTTGAACTAAGTACAGAGGGTAATTCTCTTGATACAATATTAAAAAAAAATAATTTAGCAATACTAAGAAAGCAAAACCACACGCAGAAATTAGATTATCAGCCTCAGAAATATATTTACTGATTTTGATCCTATATATATTTGTTGATTATAAGACTCCTAATTTGCTATGTCATTTAAAAGAGAAGGGATGTGGGTATATACCAGCACAATGAAACAAAGCCACAAATTTTTCAATTTAATCACTCATCTCTTTATTTTTCCTCATTGTCCTTCTTTTATTATAAGGGAAAAATAGTGCCTTATCACTTCAGCAAAAGAAGAAATAAACCTTTCTTTCACTCTTTCAGTCCCCCACTGGGAAGAGGGCAGAATTTAGCAGTGTCCCTTTAAATTGTCTTTGATTCCTGTATATAACTCTTCTCCCGGGTTTTAGTGCCATATTGTAATGTTAAAGTGTAAAACTCTGCATCTGCTGAGGCATTTGGCTGGAAAAGCAAGTATGTCAACGGCTGTCCCTAGCTGCCATCACACATATGGATTTTCTGTGTTCAGCTCTGCCATCTGGTAGTTAGACCTAAATTCACTCCTCATTGAGTAAGGACTATCTACCATATCCTACTTCATTCTATATGTTATACCTTTTCATAGCCTTGTTTTATGAAACTTTATGTAGTGTTTGTGTGTCCCATATGTGTGAAAATGTTGAAAGTGTTCAGAAATATTGAGGAAACACTTTCTGTGTATAGCCCAGCCAAACACACACACACGTGTGTATATGTGTACAGGCACACTCACATGCCAACAGAGCACCTTCTCCAGGGGAAGAGCAATAAGGGATCCTACTTGAAGACACAATGCTGTAAATGTAATTTCTAGTGCTGTTGATTAGAACTTGGAAATGAACATAACGATCTATAAACAGAAACTAGTGTCGTTTGAGAAGGACCACTTAACAGTGTAATGAGGATGTGGGTTAATATCTTTTCCAGCCTCTTTTCCCTACTTGTGACATCTTTGGTAGCAGCTTAATCTGGTGACATTTCCTTCCCTCATTACTATTTTGTCACAGGAATAAAGCACTGGGGTTTTATGGCTTCTTACCAGAGCAGGTGCACCTGTATTGGATTGACTTTTTCAATCTTTAAATGCCTTAACCATCTTTCCTTCTCCTTGCCAGGCACTGCTTATGTCTTCCACTTGAGTATGTTTTTAGGATGAACTGCTGGGACAGTGAAAAATGCATTTTACTGAAAAGCTGAAAATGGAGAGTCTGCAAAATTTCTGTAAGTTTCAAGAGGGCTAGATCAGGATTATTTTGTTTCAAGAACAAAAAAGGGGTTGACATGAACTTAAATCTCTGCTGATACCAAGACTCATGAATTGCCAGGATTATTAAATAAATTTTTGTTTGTGATATTTTAGGAATTGTACTTGTCATTAGTTACAACTTTTAATAAAAAATATGGTAATTCAGGATTGTCTGTGGAGCCTGAATTGCCCTTGTTTTGGGAAGGTAGAGAGGTGACTGATGGCAAGTTCTGAAAAAAAGGTAGAGAATGGAGCGTAAAAGCCTCCAGACCTGAGAAACCTCTGTCTGATTAAAATAAATCTTCCATTGGCTTTAACATTTTTGAGGAAAAGCATTAGTCTGAGTTAGTTACTGTGTATAAGAAAGTAAATTAAAATATACCTAGCTATTTAGTGCCACACATTTTCCAGTTCCAGTGAAGACTGGGCTTGTTGCAAACCATTCTTAAGTGGTCAGGAATTTGAAAAAGCTTTTGCATATATATCTCATGGTGCTTTAAAATTCTGTGACATAGACAGGCTTTCACTCTGTCCTCCCTCACATAAGCCCTCATCTTTTGTTCAGAGCTTGGTTTGATTCCAGCCCACCTATCTTCAGGCAGCTAACCAAGACCCACAAAAGATGTGGTTTTGTCTCAGTAGACAGATGTAGAGAGTGAGTAAAGTTCTTAGCAGTGGGTGCCTGAGTAATTTTTAGCATCTTCAATGTACTTGAGACACCCATATCGTTCTGGCACACACACAGTGAAACTTCTTCTGAAGTGCCAGGCAAGATAACCCAGGAGATCTGACAGGACAGTAGGTGCTCCTTTTTTTGGCACCTGAATGTCACCACTCCTGTTGCCTGCACAAAATGACTCAGCCTTTTTAAGATTTGAGCCTCAACCACAGATTAATTTTCTTTCTGTGACCAGTGACCTTCAAAACCAGCACAAAAATAACAACACAAGAAGAAATTAATCATCATGTCTTCTGAGAAAAACGTAAATGGGACTTTTAACATAACTTGTGATTGGTTGCAGAAACTTTACAATGCTGCTCTAGATGTGCTTACTGACCCAAGAAATCAACACAGAACTGGCCAGAATGACTCAGGCCTAGTGGGAGATACACATTTCTCTGGAATGGCAGCTGGAAGCCAGGTAGGATCTTAGGGCAGTTCCAATAGCACTGAACAGCTGAATCTCATCTTATTAAATCAATGGTGGCAGAAGGTACCTTCAGAGAACAATCCATCTGACCTGCCTGGTGTTTATTTCAGGAAGAAAGGAATCATGCTCTAAGAGTACCTTACCATTTCCACAGATATCAAGTGGATAGCCTATCTTAAAGTGAAACATTTGGAATTTGGTGAGATGACTCTCATACTATTCTCAGGTTAACCTTGAACAACTGTGAGACACAGGAACAAACAATTTTAAAAAAAAATAAATAAAAAATGAACTGGCCAGATGTCAAGAAAATATGTCTCATCTGTGTGCTCTAATGAAGTAAGTACAGATGTCCCAAAAGAAATGATGGAAGTAATTGAGCTTTGAAAAAAAAAATTAAAAAAAAATTGGATGCATTAATGCCTTTGAGGTTATAATACAAGGGAAAATCATCTGTAAGTATGAATGAGACAGAAAAATGGCTTTATATATCTTTTGGCTCTATCCTATTTTCCTTTATATGATAGCTTTTTTTTCTTTCTTTCTCTTTTGCTCACCCCCTGAGGCACTCTGTTTGATCTCTTACATCACATACGTGGCTCTTCATTGTTTCCCTTATTTGCATTTATTTATCTTCTGGAGACTGCATCACTACACAATCAAACAAAATTATTGAACCTTGAAACAGTTCTAGATTGCAAAGATGACACCATAGTAAATTCACATTTGAAATAAAACCTAATCAAATATTATGAGAGGATATGTATCAAATCAACCTCCCAAGAGTGTTTGCATTATAAACTTAATTTTTCAAGACTATGTTTGCATAAACGTCCAGCCAAGTTCACCTCCAGTGCAACTCGCACCAAAGTCAACTGAGTTAGGTTAAGAATCAACTGGAATCTATTTATGCATTACAGGATAGTTTAATTTATCTATTAGTTTTATGTTTTGTAATGTTAGAGGCAGCAAAAGATTGTAGACAAGATATCTTTGCAGTATTAGATGAAACTAAGTATTAAAACTTCTTTAATTTTTTATTTACAAATAAAAATAAATGCAAATAAATAAAACAAATGAAAAAAAACTCTGAATGATATTGATATTTTGTAAACATATTTTTATTGGTTTTCATTATTTTTTTCAAAACAAAATCAATCAATTAAACAATCAATCAATCATTGCTCATCAGAATAGAAGCTTAAAAATGTGCATTTAATCTTACATATAACTAAGAGCTGACATGACAGGAAAATAAAAAAAAAATCAGATCTTTTATTCTTCATCCTCTCTGTTTTAATAAAAGAATGAAACTTTAACTTTGTCCTTCAATTTACTCTTCTTGCCAGATTCTTCCTTATTCTGAAACTCCTGAAATCTGTTTGTGGACCTCAGCTCATCACAACATTGTGCTGTGGGATCTGGAGGTGCCACGGAAAAATAAACATTCTTGAAAAGTTAACACAAAAAGCATTAATGTATCTAGTTCTTGGATGCACCTTGTCTCTGAACCCTCAGGTCTCATTTACAAAATGAAAGGAGCAAAAGTAGTTCTGCCTTACATGGGTTCTGGTACTGAAATTCCATCCAGATCTTAAAATTCTAAAAACCCTAAGGGAAAAAAGTATACAAACACAAAAATAACCCCAAAAGCAAAACCAATCTAAACAAAACTGAACAAAAAATCACCACCAAAGCCTCAGTAGAACATTTTCACCTAAAACTTGTATTTTTTACCTGAAAATATTTTATTTGATCGGTCATATATATATATATATATATATATATATATATATATATATATATATATATATATTACATCACATGTGCGGGTTATCATCAGTACTGTCTTCTCCCCATGGAGCTGACTGCAACAGCTCAATCAGCTTCTGGGTGAAAGATTAGCCTTAGGAGCTAGCATTCTAATATTTTAAGATCTTGATATCATAATTGTTTCCAAATAGAACATTAGTCTTCCTGAGACAGTTCTGAATAACCCAATTGGACCTCATAGCTGACCCTGGTTTGAGCAGGAGGTTGGGCTGCATGTCCTCTTGATGTTCCTCCCAACTGAAATTACCCTGTTACATTTCCACCCTGTGTTACACTAAAATGCACACCAAAACCCCAGCAAGGTCAGCAGCTGTAAGAATTGTGTATGTGCCAGAGAGACACAAGAGGAGAGGAAGTCCATGCATGGTTAAAAATCAAGAGTTGGAAGGTGTGTCATTGGGATCCCAGCACAGTACTGTAGGATGGGACTGCAACTGTCTCACAGAAGTTTCCATCTACATCTACATCTGGATATTTTTGATTTTGACTGACTGTGATTGAGATTATCTTCCAGCCCTTATTAAAGCCCAAATTTGTTATTGTCTAGGGAGATGCTCATGTAGATACTGCAGGTGAATTTCACAGAAGCTGTGGTGACCACTTGAAGAACTGATTGTTGTTCTTCTCCTTCTCCCTCCCTGAAAACCTCATATGACATGGACAAGTTTTATCTGCTTTACCTGTTTTATGAGCTGAGAAGAAAAAAGGATAAAATCTATCACAAATACAGCAGCATCTTCAGAGACAGAATATCTTTCAAAAGCTTGCCACAAAAAAATCTCCTCTGACTATGACATCCAGCCACTTAAAAGCATTTCCACATAAAAGCCAAACTTCTCCAAAAGGATCAGGGGCTGGATCTCAGACAAACAGAGGAGACAGGAGCAGGATGAATAGGTGAGGTAAAAATCACGTCTGAGGACCCTAGAAAAATCACAGGATCATGGAATGGCTTGGGGTGGGAGGGATCTTAATCATGTTTTTCCAACCCTCCACTGCCATGGGCAGAGGCACCTTCCACTAGGCCAGGTTGGTTCAAGTCCTACCCAGCCCAGCCTTGAACAGTTCCAGAAATAGAGGAACCAGAGATATTCTGGGAAACTGTGCCAGTGCCTCACCACCCTCACACTAAAAAATTTCTTTCTAATCTCATCTACATCTCTTCTCTTTTAGCTTAAAACCATGTCCCTTTAGCCTGAAGTGTGTCGGGAAAGGTTTAGGTTAGGTACTGGAAAAAGGTTCTTCACTCAGAGGGTGGTTGGGCACAGAAGCAGGTTCCTCAGGGTAGTGGTCACAGCCCCAAACCTGACAGAATTTAAGACATCACAGACATGGTGTAATTCTTGGGGATGGTTCTGTGCAGGGTTAAGAGCTGGACTGGATGACCCTTGTGGCTCTCTTCCAGCTCAGCATATTCTGTGATTCCTTGTTTCTATCACTATCTGCCTTTGCAAACGTTTTGTTGCTCCCATATTTTGTGAAACACTTTACCCCTTTTTCCATCTTCAACCCCTTCACACACAATTTTCTCCACAATGCTGCTGAGCTTTCTGAACTTTTAGGTACAGCCAGAGGAGACATTTCCCCACTGTACCATACCCCCGGCAGTGTGCTGTGCAGACAGTTGTCTGCTTTGTCTACACTTACACACTGAGCCCTGACTCACTGATAAAATATTTGCAAGTGTTCAGCATGCCAGAACATAATACCCTGTCTGTGCAGGGCTGTCATTTCTCCTGCTTAATTAGAGGGGCAAGCCAACACCCAGAATATTTTTGAGTTGGTTGGACAAATGCTGCATATAACCTAAAAGAGGCAGTCTGAACACAGACACACAAATCCTTCACATCTGTCTTGATGTATTACACGATTATAAATTTGTAGAAGTAAATAATGAGGAGATGTGTTTCAGCATTCAGGCTTTTAAAATCCCTGCACAGCCATTTATGCCCTCCTTGTAGAAGCCAGTCCTAGAAAATCACGAGGTGAAGATTTAAGTAGACAGTGCCTCTCTAAGCAAACATGGGATGCCAAGGACTCACTTCAGAGGAGAAAAGAGCATTGTAGAGAGTGAATCACTTGTGAATCATCACTGTGAACTTTTCCAGGAATGCCAGTTCGGTCATTGCAATGTGATCTTCAGAGAATAGATTTTATATGCATAGGATTGTCATAAATAAATCATAGGAAAATGTAATGAGAAAAAAATGTAGCACGATGTAAAGCAAACGTCTATATAGAACGTCAGCGGAACTTAATAATTCAATTCAGTGAAGGTCTGTGTAAGGAAAAGCCAGTGATCTGTGTGCTCTGTACTATGGGACTTGAAGAATCATGTGAGTTTATTGCAAGTTAATATACTATTCAAATTCAATAATGCATATGTCATTGATAACAACACTTCAGGATCCAAATAAATAAATAAATACAGTTCATTATCTGTTAGCTGCTGGGATGTGAGATGCCCTGAGATCAAGAGTCAGTGCAGATATTCAACCCACATCAAGGTCTCCCATAAAGAATCATGATGCACACGGGTGTACCTGTTCCTGGACTTGAAGGCTGCAGGGATTCTTGAGGCACCAGCACTGAAGAAGTATTGGGGAAAGTGGGTTATATTTCCATTACTGACACTGAATTCCTTATTAAAGTCTTAAAGACCATATTTTCAGAAACCCTTATCTAGAGCTAGGTTTTCAGGAGTTCCCAGTCTATGTAAAAATAATCTGCTGTGAAAATCTACTCTAGCCACACGAACCATTTTCTTTTCCTTTAAGTATAACCAAATTAAGAGCACCCTGATGATACTTCTAACAGAAAGAAGAATAAATTCCCACCTTTCTTATTTGTTTCTAAGGAACTTAGACTAAGCCTTTGTTCAGGGAGTACTCCATGGCTTAGGGTCTGACTTAGGTACTCAAGATATTTGGCTGCTGTTAACAGTGTAGGGAAGGCTTGTCTCTTTTGAGAAATTTCATGTTTAAAAGCAGCATAAATCAAAATAGGCAAAAAATAAATGATGTCCTCTCTCAATCCCACTGTTGAGTCCCAAAGAAAAATTGGTGTCTGATGATAACGTCTGTCCAATTTGAAGCACAATCTATTCAAAACCAAATGTACTGAGATCAGTATGGCAAAAATGGTATCACATCATTCTCCACTAATCTGTGTTTTTTGACATAAAAAGCTCTTTCTGTTCTTTTTGGTGGGTGAAAAAATATCGATAACATTTCACAAATTATTCCTGTACCACACACCAAAATAAATGAACTCATAGGATTATAGAAAAAAAACTCTTTTCTAGCTTTATTGATACAATTAAAGTGTTGTTTCCACTTCTGCAATTACATGATAACAAAGTGTTAAATTTGAAATATATTAAAGGCAAGATTATGCTGCTTGAACAGAGGCATCTACTGAGATGACCTATGAAGCCTGGGACATCAAAATGGAAATGACAAAATATGACATACAATTTATATGAAATCTAAAGTCTTCCAGAGTGTTGCCTGGAGACCTAGCCACTAGTAATCTCTCCAGACATTGAAAATAAGGCTAATATATGAGAAAGAGTATGTAAGGCAAGCAATAAACATAAAAGAAAGCTCATGAGTTGTCAAACTCTGATTTGGCTATTCAGTCATTATCTGAATTTAAGGAAAAAATATTGTGAGGAATAGCTTGGGGTTGTTCTTTTAGTTATTCATTATCTTCTAATTTACTATTTGTGCTTTCACGTACACATACTTTGACTTTTCTCTGCATCATAACAGAAAACCCTTGTGGCAATGACAGAGGGAAAAAGAAAAGAAATCACCTCTAGGTGAGAACAGGGAAATAAGGTCTGACTCTGAATAACCTGAGCCTGTCTGTTTGTCAGTTAATCAGTTTATTTGTCTGTGTCTCTTTGCAAAATGTCACTGATATTAAAAAAAAAAAAATGCCAGTGTAGACATACTTCAGCAGAAAGTTTGTCTTCAAAGCCAGGAAGATTCCTTTCAATTTTGGAGCTGAAAGTAACCCCTAATTGCAATTAAGTGCTGCCACAGCAGCAGATCATTTTAAAAAGTCTTGGAAAGGCATTTAGAAGTATTTTATATCTTATATCTTGAAAAAAGATAAAATCCTATTTAACTTCAGAGCTTACTAAGGATAAGAATATGCTGCAGAAGTTCTGAGCTCTAGTACCGACCTTGGAAAAGTTATCTCTCCATGCCTTGGCTACCCATCTAGAAAATAGGAAGGACAGTGCATCTAATTGCAATGTTGACTTTCTGGGCAGGGACAATGTCCTGCTGAGTATCCATATCACCAACCACAGCAAGGCCACAACTCCTTCTGCAGTGTCCATGAGTCAGTCTGGATTAAGAAACATAAAATTAATCGTAAAGATGCTATAAATAATCCCATTATATTTTCAATTTCTAAAGGAGATCTCCGTTTCCTTTCCCTTTCAGATGTTTTAGCTAAATTCTGTCTTCAACAGTGGCTTTTTGTTTCTGTGTAGTTTCCATTTGTTGCTGTCAGGAGAAGAAATGTGATACAAGGTTAAGCAATGCATGGAGGAATGTTTTTTATGTCCCATTACAAGTCAACTATATTCTCAGATGACTCTGGTGAATATTTTTCTTTCATGGTTTATAAGTTTCTTCAAGTCTTATGGAACCCTCAGAGCTCCCCAAACTTGTTCTTATTCAGATTTACATTTTCATGTTCTTTAAATGCTCAGAGCACTGCAGAAAAGCTCAATAACAGCTCAAGTGACACAACAACACAATGAGGTCCATGAGTACCATTGATTTCCTTTGACATATGGAGGTTTTGTTGCAAACCCCACAGAAAAAGGTAGATACCTATCTATGCCTTGTGGTATCACAGAAAGGAACTGCTGATTTTAAAATGTTTGTAAATGCATTCAACTTTAAAGCACCCAAACTCCTGTGTTGAATTCAGTCATTTCTGATTGAAGAGTTTACAGCTGAGTTTAGTAATATCAATATTACACCCCAATATTACGATGTTTCCTTAGAATTTAGGTATGGAGAAGGTGCTCATTGGTATCTCCTCTCCTCTCCTCTCCTCTCCTCTCCTCTCCTCTCCTCGAGTCTCCTCTCCTCGAGTCTCCTCTCCTCTCCTCTCCTCGAGTCTCCTCTCCTCTCCTCGAGTCTCCTCG